>NW_009929739.1:81296-124751 GCF_000696875.1 Nestor notabilis | reverse complement strand
AAAGACGAAACAAAAAACAACAAATCATAAACCTAAATCAAGCAAAGAAGAACCCAACTCTGCTGCTTCACATTTGAGGTTTGTCAGTTATTTTTACATACATCTTTCATTTGAAAAGGAAAGAGACATTAAGTGCAGCACAAGCCTACTTAAACAAAAATATCCTCTGAATTTTCAAAATTGCTGAATTTCTTTGGTGCACTCTGTATGCTCAACATTCTAAAATTTCAGTATAGTAATATTGAAGTAATTTTGGAAAATTTAGAACTATTTATCTGATTTTTTTTTTTTTATACATACTATCCAAAACATTAGTAATAACTTCTTTAGTACTTCTGAAAGGTGAGTTCTAAGGCCAGGCAAAACTATTTCATTCTGAAGAGAGAAAAACATGCTTTTTGATCAGCCATTTCGTTTCCAAAGTGCATTTTAATGAGTGCTGAAAGGATAGTCTTGAAGAGCCAAGAGGAAAAAGAAAGGATTTTCTGAACTTTTTGAAATGGAGAACCTTGAGCATTTCGTATCATTTTTTGTTAATATACTCCTACATATAAAGGCTTTGCAGTAATATCCCTTTTATCTGTCCATAAAAGAATACACGTACCTGCATTTTTCACCTTATCTTCTGAGAGTTAGAGCACAGAGATGGCAGATTTTGACAGGTGACTTTCTGACTGTTTTGTATGTTTGATTTTTTTTTCTTCATCTGCTACTACTGCTTCTATATAGTCAATGTCTTCATTTTCAAGCCTATATGTGGTACTAATATATTGATGCAGATTGGCCACTATTTTATATTTTTCTCTCTATATATAAATATGTATGCCTGTATATTCTCTAGAGGTGCTTTGGAATTAATAGTAATGTTTGAAGGGAAGTGTATTTTTGCTTGGCACCAAGGTTAACAAGAAAAATCCTAAATTCTGAGATTCATATGACAGCAAAATGATAAATGGTTAAGTCCATTCATAATTTCATGATCATCTTTCTTCCTCTACATCTTTCCTTTTCTTCAGGGTTACTACATTTCTGTCCTTTGTTTCACTGCTCTCTTTGCTTTTGTCTTTCAATTAGCTTTTCACTGTGAAATGAAAAAGCATTTTCTGCAACCCACTATTTTGTTTAGCAATGATAAAACACACCAGTGAGTTTGCCCAGATGGTGGTTTGTTTTCCACAACAGCATGAAATACAATGGGAAAAAGAGAGAGTACCAGATTCACGGGGTCTACACAGTGAGTTACTAGTCTTGCACCTACAGATGATGGCTAAGTTTTTCTCTGTGATGAGACATACTTCTCCACAATCTTGGCCTCTACTGTATTAGGTACAACTCTTTTAGGAAATCCATATGTTGGCAACCCAACATGTAATGACGTTGAAATTACTCAACAGCCCTGTGTACGCAAATGAAATTTGTGTGTTAGCAATATTCCAGTTTCAGTGCAATTAATGCCACTCAATATGTAGTGTAACTGAAGCATATAATTAACAACTCTGCATGTTACAACTGCTTTCTGAAGATTTCATTCATCTGTTTACAACAGTGAGGCCCTAAAAGAACCCTAGCATTACCTTCCTGAAGGGTCAAAGAAGACTAGCAGTTTATATCGTGATATTTATTGTATAAAGGTGCAGCACCATCTGGGAAATCGCAAAGTTTATTTTGCTGTTGCCTTACTGGTAATGTCACTTACGTCTGTGCAAAGTGGACCCCAAAGTTATCTCTCTAAATTTGCAGTATTTACTCTTGCTTTTTACTAGTGTAACTAATTCCACAGGTTGCCAGCTCCTCCGGCCCTGCCTGTTTGCTGGCCCAACAGGGTTTAGCTGGGCAGCTCGGTTCCTTGGCACTAGATGTCGATTCAAGAGCAGTGAAGGAAAGAGATGGGCATGCTGCCAGTCTTTGGTGACATAAAAGCACTTCAGGAACTGGCACAAGGTGATCAAAGTTTAAAATGTTTTCATTTTAGCCAAACTGGCTGTCAGCCAATCTCAGAATTTGGCAGTTTGGTGCATGGTATCATAAGGCGATAAAGCATGTTTTTCACACCTAGATTTGGTACTGAGAGCAGCTCAGCTGGCATCAGGAATTGGGGTAAATCTGAAAGGACATGGAGAGATTCAAAGTAAATGATGTGTGTTAGACACAGTGTTGGTGCGGAACAGCTTTTTCTACATTATTCATAAAACATATTGTCAGAGCCTACTTCGCTGGTTTGCTTATTCACACATTATGTGTCTTTGAAGTGCAGCTTACATGTTTTAAACGATTTTTTTAGCAACTTTTAAGAGAATGCTAAAATTAATACAATTAGGGAATTTAATTTTGATCTAGATTCATACATGTGTAATAGTCAATAACAAAGAGCAATTGTGGTGGAGGTTTGATTACAAACATATTTGATCATAGTGCCTCAAGAATTAATTAGTTAATATTGATAAATTTAAACTAAGCTGTTACAAACAAAGATTACTTTGACATCCTGATTCCTTTACCTTTTGTGGTGATGGTAATCAGACATACCAGGCTGGCAAAATATGTGTTTGCATGAAAGTTTTATTCAGCCAGTGGTGCTAAACAAAGTGCCTATCAAACAAAGCCAGTGGCTGTATAGTAGAGCAGCTGTGCACCACCCTTCTGTATCCCTTATGTTTTTCACAAATTGCTTGCAGTTTAGGCTGGGTATGTTTCATAAGTTGCTTGCTTCAAATTGACTTCTGCATAATCAAATGCACCCTCTCACCATTTCTGTTTTCTCTTAAAGTGAGACTTAAAAATGAAAGTGCAGCTGTATGAATACATATGGCCTTGTTTAGCAATTTTTGCTGGATATATGGTTGATCTCAATTCCCTAGAAATCTTTCACTGACAAAGATTTTTATTTGTGTGAACATACAGCCTAAAAATTCAGACTGACTTCAACATTTTCAAATTTCACTGGCTTGCAGGTTTTAGCTGAGGAATGCTGTATGACGAAAACTGATTATATGATGGAAAAGTACCAGGGAGATTGTGCATCTCTTGAACACATATTTAGAATGCTTTATTACTAGCTACTGACTCTTCAGGTATGTTAGGAAGTCACTGGTGCTCTTCTGGCACTACTGCATCTCCAGAGCACTCTCCCTATCACACATTTACTTAACTCTGACAGTTCTGTTTCGGAGAATATTTATATGCCATTATTTAGTTTAAAACTACTGTAATAAAACTACATAGAAATATTTTGTCACACCAGAATCGTGCATATCTATTATTTGCTTACCCATTGCTTATTCCCTTGAAAGGATTCTTTCAGTTGGCCTTTTGGCCCCCCGCATTATCTCTCTAGGTCACTGGGGACTGTACTTACCTCAAGCAGCTGGGGTTTTCTTCAGCTTTTTCTGATGGTACTGTACCTTGGGCCCTGTATTCAAAGATAATACCTGAATATGTCACAGAAAGTAACCAAAGATCAAGTTGGACCATGTAAATGTAAAAAAAAGGAATCTGTTATTGAAAATATTGAAAATAAAATACTTATATGCTTTGATTAAGAACCATGTTTGAGATACTCAGACCTACCCAAAAGTAAAATATTTTCATGGCTAGGAGAATATATACATATTTTCTGAAGTTCAGAACCAGGAATGGTACCTCAAATGAATACATGCATTCAAAAAGTACTTTCCTCCCTTCTGTGGAAGAACCTTCCCTGGTTCCCTTAAACCTGAACTAATGCCTCTTTTCAACAAAATACCTGCACATTATGCTTAAATTTTTGTCTTGTTACTACATCAGATGATTTCACTAGTTCTTGCCAAGTTAAAGTGCATACTGAAGTACATGGGCTCATAAGCTTTTTATGATTCTGTACTTTTTTGTAAGAATGCTAAATAGACATCATAGGACAAAAAAGAACAAGTTCCACCTGAGTGAAAGGCAGTGTGTATCTGTCTTGGGTTGGAGCTGGAGTGTGTGGAGAGGTTGAGAGGGAACATGTCAGGTGAGAGTATTAATTTTTCTGTTTATCCTGTTGAGTTTAGCTTTTCTAGCCTGTTTTGTTAAGTGGATACAGGCTCAGAATTTTAAATAGGGAGAAAAAAAGTGTGTTTTGAGGAGTTTAGCATGGTGTGTTTCAAGTCAGACTTTCAAAAGAATCTACACTTGCATGTTTTTACAGCCTGGGCAGGCAGATAAAATTGAACACTTACGTTTCTAACCACCTGCCTGCAAGTATATACAAAGCTGTTAGAAGGTGACTATGCAAATAGCTCTGTGTGCTTAGGTTTCTTACAGTAGGTAGATCCCTTGTATGCAAGCTCACTGCCTGTGGTTGGCACAGTCTTCCTGAAAAAGAAAAGAACAAACCTGAGTCTACCAGGGATTTAATGGGATCAACAGTCATGCTGAAATCTGTGTGATTAGAATTTTATTTTTTTTATTTTTTTTTTAAATAACAAGCTTAATTCTCTTAAAATCATTCTATTTTAGAAATTTCATGCACTGGGTAAAAGTGCCTGTGACCTGAGTCAATGATTCTTACTGGATCTTTGGAAAACCAGAAGTCCTTTATTTCTTATAAGCTCTGTGAGGACTCTGTTAGGAAAGGTTCAGAGTAAACAGGATTATAGCATTAACAGTCTGTACCACTACTGATGAGATGAAATGGAGTTCAACTGAAGTGTCAGCATCCACCATTTAATTTATGTATTCATTTGCCTTTTTTTTTTTTTTTTGACAGAAGGATAAAGATTTCTGTGGAAACAAATTACAGCCTTCAGCATTGGCAGGAGTTCATTTCAAACACATTTTCTAACACTCTGATTTGGCAGGTGCTTTTATGGGATTTACCATCTTGGGAGCCTAAACCTTTCACTGCTGGCAAGAGATTTTCCCCACACCAGCAGAAGATTAGCTTTGCCTTGAAGGACAGTGGGTTTGAAGGATATGGCTAAGGCATTTACTGGGGTAAACCTTTGGCACATCCCCATATCTGTCTTTTAACTAGTTAGAATGACTTTGTAGGTTAAATATAAAACTAGCTCAATTGAAAGTGCATTTCATACAAAAAGAGAAATCTGGTGTCAGGAAGGGTAGAACCATAGCAAAGACAGTTTCAAATAAACGGCAAAAGGAACTGATTGACTAAGGTGCTGATTTGGAGCTAAATGGAA
This sequence comes from Nestor notabilis, assembly GCF_000696875.1. NCBI lineage: Eukaryota > Metazoa > Chordata > Aves > Psittaciformes > Psittacidae > Nestor > Nestor notabilis. The sequence goes on along the minus strand of NW_009929739.1, from coordinate 119,592 downwards.
GTAGCATTGTCTGAAAGCCAGACACTGCCTACCTGTGCCTGAGGGTTTATGCAGTGAGAGAGAGCAGAGAAGCTGTTTCCTCCACAGCAACCCTGGCTGATGCAGGAGAGAGCTACACCACCCAGCACAGCTCTGCTTCCACCTCACCATCCCTCATCAGACATTTCCCTGTTTATTCCAACTGACACAGATAGTTTAATGGTTATTTTCTGTGTGGTGTAAGGGGGATTACTACAACTGTGCTTTCAGAGGTTGGCCATCCTTCTTAGAATGCCTCGTCCCCTTGATCCAAGAGGCACCTTAGCCACAGGACACCTCAGCGCACTTTCTCTCTTCTCTTAAAAATCAGTATTTATGGTTTGATTTATTTCAGTTGAGGTTTCATTTTCTGTCTGAAAAATGCCTACAATATCCCTCCTAACAAGAGATTGCAAAAAACTTTGGATTTTGTGCTGTGTGATTGCTTAACAGCTGGGGAGCCCAGTAAGCTCACTTCTAGCTGCAGGAACACAGCCTTTATATCAAGCAACAAGGTGTGCCCTAATCCGTCTAGGGCTGGCAACACAGAAGACCACCTACAACTGAGTTTGTGGCTGTCCTTCTGTTACATGTAGACTCAGACCAGCCACTGACCAGAGTAACCTGTTAATCCTTTGCATGTAACCATTTATTCCTCTCTGGAATGTTTCCATAGGATCAGTGATTGTATTGAGCATTGATTTCAATTAATTTAGCAGACCTTCAAAAAGTACATAAATTTGAATCCAGTGCACCAGAAAATCATCATCGTTATTGCGTCAGATTGCTGGTATAAACTGTACTTTCGATTTACAAAGGTACAAGCTCACCAGTCTGCATTGTAGCCATACATTTAAAATCTGGAATATTCAGAATACATGATAGGATGTTGACCTGTAAACTGACAATTATGTGAATTCTTTGACGCTTATCTTGTGTGTGGGTCTTAGTTGTCTATGAGTTTAAAGCCGTTAACAACAGTGTACTAACTATATTGAAGTTCTGCTTTAAGAAACTTAGGTACAGTCAGCTTGTGTAAAGATTATGCATAACACTGGCTGCTTAGGAAGACTCGTCTTCTTTAATGCAATGTTATAATATGAAAAAATGTTTCCATGCATTCAGAATTGAGCTAGCTTGTAGCTAACAAATTTGATTAAGCAATGAAATGAGTTTTGTTTGCGCATCTTGACAAGAACTGACAAGTGAGCATACAAAGCATTTCTCTGTAGTCTGTAAACTGAGAAATGTCTTAGGAAAGCAAGCATCTGAAATACACCCTAAAATGCCTGACAGTATAATCTGCAGAATTTCTGCCTAAATGAATGTCTAGGATGCTTGAGAGCACTCTCAGTGTTTTCATAATCCTTTACCAGGAATAGGTACCTATCCTGTCACCTCTGATGGTTTCTCAAATGACAATTTCTCTGTCTATACATTTTACACATTCCTTCCTGATGTCTGAAGTTAAAAATATACTCATGAGGAAAATTAGTGTTGTGTATGCATGTAAGGAACAGTAAGCAATCATTACATCCACTGTTTCACAATCTACAGACTGCAAAATAGTGAGGTATGAAAATACTTTTATTTTTCTTTCCTCGTAGATGTCCGTAGGAGAACTATTTATGAGTACCACAGGGTGGAACTACAGATGTCAAAGATTACCAATCTGTCAGCTGTTGAAATGATACCACTTCCAAGTAAGTAAATCCTAATATGGGCAGGAGCCAAATACGGCAAAGATCCCCCTTTCAGAAAAACACAGAAGATTTTAAATGTTTTGTTTTATCTGTGGGCTTGAAATCATGGACAGGTTCATTTATCTTCTCTCAGATTTATTTCCAGGTGGATGATACATTATCCAGTGCATCCTCATGTATCTCCACTTTGTTTATAGGTATATAGCTCTCAGTAGGTTTTGATGAAATTTGTGCCAAATAATTTTTTTTTTCAGAAGAATGATTATATTGCTTTTAAATTCATTTCCTCAAGAAAAAAAGAACAATTTTCATGCTTGCAAATCAAACACAAATTCTTATGTGCACAGTGCATCACATCACAAAGGAATATCCCTAAACACATTTTGCAGTTCATCTGTCTCTTTTGTCCAAGGTAAAACGACATTGTTTAGAAATCTCTGGGTTTAAACTGCCAGCTGCAATACTGGGGAAAAAACAGAAACAGTTATTTCTCTTTTTTATAATCCAATTATAGTTCTTGCACACTTTTCTGCCAGCCTTATTACCTGCTTATGTCTGAATGTCAGCAACACCATGGAACACGGGAGCCAGGGAAGATTAAGATTTAAGGAAATACTTAATATTAAACAAAAAGATAAAAAAATATCAATGAAGTTGAGTGAACAGACGTGGAAGTGGAAACATTTACAAACAGAATCCTACAGATAAAATGTACCTTTGTGCATAGAGTTGTGCAATGCATTGTAATAGGCTGGGTTTGGTGTCTTATTTTGGATGTGTATGAACCGGTTGAGTCCGTAAATATACATTATCAGATGTATCCTTTTTTTGTGCTTTTTATGAGAATTATTTATGAGACTAATGTAATAATTTGTGTTTGTTTATCTACATCCCAGCTTGTCTTCAGTTTACCAGCTGTGGTCCTTGTGTCACTGCCCAGATTGGTTTCAACTGCAGCTGGTGCAGCAAACTCCAAAGGTAAAGAAAAGGATTTCTCTTTTTTGATGGGTATGCAGCTGTGCTCAAAGATATCCAAAAACATTGTGTATAGGTTATGCAGTGCAAAGGGTTGTTATTTTTTAGTCTTATATAGACGCATTCACATGAATTTCTATTGCAATCAGCAGTATTGCAATGCAACACAATTGTCCCATTTCACTTCAGCAAAGAAATTAGGCAAGGATAGTCAATCAGCTTAGAGTTAGGCCCTTTTTCCTATTTCTTCAATCCTACTTTAAAATCCTTTTGAAGGAAGAACAAGAAGTAGAAATCATAATAAAATTCATATTTTCTCACTATATCCTTGGCTTTATCAAAAATAATTTAACCACATGGAGATGTGTGGTGGTAATGTAACTATAAAGACCTACTTGTTCTCTCAACAGCAGGGAGACCAAAACATCCAAAGTGTCAAGTATTTTCTTTTTTAATCTCTCACTATAGTTAGTGGGTACATTGGTTCTCCTCAGCCTCTTGCTGCCACATTGATGAGGACAGTCAAGTCAGTAGCAGGAGAGATTTAGACTCTGAGCAGCTGAAGCTCAGGACAGCAAAATGCAAACTCTGCAGCTGTAGCTTTTCCAAAATGTTCTTCACTCAACAGCCTTTATTGACCTCCAAAGCAAGAATTTATTTAATACCAGTTCTCTGACACAAAATGTAGTATCATAATGGATATTTGTTGTCGTCATGTTTTTCAACCCTACTGCTTAGGTTCAGAAATGTTATGTATGAAATGGATGCATAATGAAAGGAGAAAAGTCTATTAACATTCTAAAACAGTGCAATAGTTTAACACCATATTGAAGAACTGATAAATAGCTGATGAACATAGTATGGAATTAGGAACTTGAGGTCACTTTTATTGTTTTCTTTAGCTTCAACTCCCAAACTAAGTAATATGCAAAGTCACTCTGTTCTCAGTTTGTCTTGCAAAAACCTGGTTTTAGTGGAATTAGAGCTAAATGAAATAAAGTCACAGCAAACATACCAAATTTATCCAAGACTAAGGGTACTTGCAGAAAACCGTTCCAAGCACGCATGAACAGATCTTGCATACTTTAGCCAATTTCTTGCTTTCAAGAATTTTTTGATTTCTTTCCATTAATAAATGTTATAGCACTGAGTTTCTGTTGGCTTTGGTTTGATCAAGGTCTGTTGCTTTGTGGCCAGTGTTCTCATTTCTTTTTTGATAAACTCAATTATATGAGAAATATTAAAATATAAAAATTATATGGTAACAGTCATCTTATGAAGAACAGGCAAACCTTGAGATGCTTTGTGTTTTTCTGTAATTCCTTAAGAACTGAGTTTCTTGAGTACTGGAATTTATGGAAAATCTATTTCACTCACTGTGGAGAACTAAAATAGTTTCATCCTTCACCCTTAGCAGGAAGCAATACCAGACATATAGTCACACTGTATTCCCTTCCATATATTTAGGTGAATTTATGGATACCCCTTCACAAGGTGTAATTTACTGCTGAAAAATCTACAGTCTCTGCACACCTATTTCTATTCAATTAAATTTTGCATTAAAATAATCTTGGTTTTTGTTATGCCTGTGAAGATCACACTGCAATGAAAGATGAACCTACTGTGAGTCAGTCCTCCACCGTTTCCCAAAAACAGCTGGCTCCACACTGCAGCATGTTTGTGCCTTTGATGAGCTGCAGCAGATAGGCTGAACAGTCTTATTGCTGTTAATTAGCCCATTGCTAACAGTAGTGAGAATGTCATTTCATGCAGACTGTGTTTGGACATTGTGTAACTACCAGCAAAAGCAGGAACTGGAGTCAATTACCAAAAAAAAGGATGGACCAGAAAAGCAAACTAGGATTATGCATCTACATGGGAATTTCAGTAGTTTAAGAACAGTCATACAATCCAATCTGCATCTGTGAAGATGAATGATATTCAATCATTCATGATATTGCTTAAGCAAATGGAGAACTGTGTCATAAAGTAGACCAGAATGGAAGAATCCACTAGAAGTCATCAAGTCTAACCTCCCACTCAAAGCAGGACCAGCTGTGAGATCAGACCAGTTTATTCATGACTTTGTTCAGCTAGGTCTTGGAAACCTCTGGGGCTATGGTCCAATCCCATGAACATCTTAATTTTATACTTTAAACTAGATTTCACACTTCATTTTTTCAACTTGTTATTTCCTCAAAGTGTGAGGACTTACTCATACTCAAAGTATGAGTACTTCATCAAAGCTTAGCTTTCATGATGATGTCTGCCTCAGGCCCCATTGCCTTTCTTGCACTCTCCTCCAGCTTCTGAAATGAGCAGTTTATTTCAATTAATTCAGTTCTACAGAGAAACGGATCTGAAATAATAAGTGGATACATATTTTATGAGAAGAGGCAACTTGCTTTCCAAAATGTGAAGACTGAACATTTAGTTAGGGTACATTACGTTGCAGGATCATTGTGATCAGGACTTGTTTCTGTCTCAGCTTTGATAATTTTCTGCTCCCTAGTAGTTCTGGATACTCTCACCTGCCTTCTAGTAAAGTGCCTTTCTTCTTCTACCTTGCTGTTCCTCAGCATGTATATTCATTTTAGGAAAATATAAAAAAAGCCTATTCTATTCTCAGTGGCGATGTCTGGATCACAGGAGAGTACTCAGAATCCTTTACTTCAATACCACTTTGCGGTTTTTCTCCCCTCAGACATAAATTCACTGTGTTAAAATGTTCTTTTTGCATCTGATGAAGAAACACTTGCTCAATGAGAAAATCTAACTGTCCTGGTTAAAAATCATAAAGGGTGGAAATTTGTGAGTTCTTTCATCACAGCGCTCCAGCTTTTTCTGCATGTCACTGCTGTTCAGCCACGAGCCTTGTAAATCAGCCTAGACTTTTATCTTCTGTTGTGATATACATTGCTCTGCTGCAGCAAAGTAAAATCTGCTTGGGTAAACAAGGGCAAAGCATTACGTGAAGTATTAACTTAGACATTTCAGAAGTGCCTAGAGTACAAAGAAAATTAATATTTACAGCTCACTTTCAAATTAATTCTCATAGGGGTTTTTGAAATAAGCAGAAGCAGATGCTTAGAAGTAATGCCTGAGTAGTGCTTCTGGGTTGCAAAGGTCCTGGACACACTGGTCTGAGGTGAGATACCGAAAACTGTCTCTCTTGGCTGTAGATAAAGCCCAGGGTGGAGAAGGCAATTAGCCTTTGGTACAGAAGCCTGAAGGAGGCTTCAAACTTGGTATTGTCAGGTTTCCAGCATGGCAATAATCTACTGACTGACCTAGTGCTTTGATTTCTGGAGAGCGAGAATGCCTGTTTGGTAGAGCGGAGACTGGTTAAGGAGCAATAGGGGTCAGATATGGCTGTATACAGACAGTCGTGTTCGTCCTGTGGAGCCACAGTAGCACTTGGGTACACTAAAGTGAGATCTCCCAGAGCAGATAGACTTCTATGTGCATAACAAGCAAACATGTACCCAGTGGGGAAAAAAACTCTATACCAGTTCTACAGTCCTTTTTTTCTCAACATGTTATGACCCCATTTAGCCAGAGTAACATTACTACCAGGAACAGCATCGTGTATTGTTTTTTCCCTTGCATAAAATCTAAACCATATATTATATCATTCACACAACAAAGTACAGTTGTTGGAAAAACAGAAGGTTTATATAAAACCTGTAAATGCACAAGGAAAATTGACCAGCAGAGCCATTGCAGAATAACTGTACACCCCCATGTGGGCAATCTGTGTTGAAATGAAAATAACTTTATTCTACAACAGTGGGTTGTTTCCAACCTGTAATTTCAGCCCAGCTGCTGTGCAAACTCTACAATCTTCGGAGAGGCAGGCTCTTCTCGTAGGTGTAATATCCACTAGTGCTGTCACTATCTACAGGCTTACATCACAGTTTGCCTTTTCATAAGGAATCATCAAACCATCTACTCTGAAATTCAGTATAATGTATGTCATACAGTTTCATCACCACTAAACCAAAGGCAAAAGCACATTTTTTTATTTTTTTTTTAGCTTCAGCAGATGGAGGATCCCCCTAGGAGCTATATTTTTTTTTAACTATGTATGTTTCATAACCGTTCCACAAGTAAAACTGTTTCATAAGTAAAAGAGACTAATTGTAAATATGCAAGCTAAGATGGTATCATAGCTCTCTCCTACAAAAGTATCTACGTCTGTAAAATGACAGAAACACTTAGCATCTCTCTCATAGTAGTCACCTGTGGCTGAAACTTGGATTATTTGCTCTTAATTATCTCTGACTTCCTAGCATTTAAAAACAGGGAGAACTCATTAATATTAGATCTGTTTATATCATCTTTTCATGCTTCTGAAAATGTTTATATAATCTTAGTGTAACCTGCACTTAATATAGCCTGCTTTAGGGCAAATGCGATGTTATTTTGTAGGTTCAATTTGTACAGCTTGCATTACTGCAATAGTGAGTTCCCTTGCAAATATTTTAATTGCCTAAGAAATAAATTGTGTTTATTAACTATACAAGAGTTGGTACTGAAATATAATGGAAGTATGATGCTTAAATGATCAAGGAATTTTTAAGAGCCACATTTATACAAAGTTTTGAAATTATTTCTGTTCAGATTCTGTAGATATTTATGGTTTTGTTTTGACTAATTTCAGGAAAGTCTCAGATTTCAGCAGTGAAGTGATACTGATTTTTCAGTATGTTCAGAAATAAGAAAAGGGTAGAATCCTGCAATCTGTGCATGCTGAAGACTCAGATTTTGCATGTGTCTCATGCTTCACTTGATTAACACAGGATAAAAGTATCTGCCAGTCCTAGCAACATCCCTCAGGTTTAGCGTGTTACTATCACCCCAACACTGGAGATAAAGAACTGGAGTACTTAAGGGCTAATGGCAATCGCCGCATACAGTTTAGATGACTTATTCAGCTGTCACTGCTGGTATCTATATTCAACTTTTAAATCCTCAAAACCAGCTGCCTTATGCCAAGGTCACCCAAAAGCGTAATGGCTAGATGCACAAGGGTGTTTTTCTGGCTGACTTACTTAGATTTTCAAGGGAAGTTATGCTGAATAGAAGAGCAGTACTAAAAGATCCTTTTCACCAAAATCTGGACTTATGTACCTAAGACCAGAAAGGTTTCTAGGTCTCAAACACCTTCTCCCAGTTCATAAGAAGATCTTGGTCATGTTAAGTAATTAAATGCACATTTATTCTTAAGAGTGTCTGTTTTCCAGACTATGCATTGAATAATCAGGTTTGCAATCATACCGTTTTATGGTATTGACCCATGGAGTAAAAACCCCCAGCTTCAGAAGTGCCTTGAACAGACTGCACAAATTCCCATGTTGGACTTCCTGTGTGTAGTGAGGAGCCAGGACACTCCATGCACTCTAGGCAGCTATTCTGCCCATGTGGGTGCAGACAGCTCCCAAAGCTGCTTGTACTCTCAAAACAGTCCTGAGCTAAAAAGATGAAAGAATCCAATTTGTGACACATTTCACTTCAATGCTTAATCCTGTATGCCAGCAGCAACACTAGTTGTGTAGATGAAAAGATTGTGTCTGTTTTTTATGGAATGAGTTCTGAGCAAAGTGAAAATTCAGAACTGTGTCTGGGAATAGTAGCAATAATGCAATTTAAGTCTTGATACTTATAGTCTTTTATTATGATAATTACTGTTCCCATCTAAGCAGGTAATAAAGAAAGAAGTTGTTTTACGTTCCATGGTGATTAACTGGAGAGTGGGGAAGGGAGAATCTTCAGGCACTTGCACTTCTTAAGAAAACATTTCACAGTTGAAAAATGAAGAGAAAGTTTTCCATGGTGCCCTTATAGTAGCTGGGATAAAAAAATGGTTGTGTCTTATTTGTCTTCTGAACTCTGGGCAAGCTTGAAATGTCTTGTTTGTTTACTCTTCCGTTGTAAAGAAATTAGAAACATGTTTAGTTAACTTTCAAATCTGAATTTATGTCTGGAAATTTTGAATATCAGGGAGGAGGAAAAGAGTTAGGTTGTTCTTTTGTTCTGTATATGCCACCTGACAAGACCTATCCTAATAAAAGATGTGTTGAATCTAATATTAAAGTATAAGTAAGTCTTATATAATCTGAAATATTTATCAGCTGAGCAAAGTAACACCCATATAAAATTACCAAAAAAGCGCACAAGAATAAATATCATACTATCTGACTGCATAAACCCCCTGATTTACAAAAGAGAAAAATAAGAAACATAAGGTTATTCTCCACACATAGCCTATGTTTGCTACCTATGTTTCCCTCATCTTCTATTTGATAGCTTACACCATAATGAACCATAATGAAGGTTGTCAATTCCATTACAGAGCAGGGCAAGGCAGTGGATGAGATCAGGACCAAAAATAATCTTCAGCTGAGAATGCAGATACATTAGCTTAATTGTGCAGTGAACATACAGTGAATATCTCCTGTTGTGACATGCTTTGGTTTAAGCCTCTCAGATTACTTTATGAAAACTATGAAGTTTTTGGAGAAAAAATGAAACAAAACAAAATGAACAAAAAACCCCAAACAAACAAACACAAACCCCACCTTGAAATCTGGATTTTTTTAAACTCAGATGTTGTAAATAAACCCCCCAAAAGCTCTGGAAGTCCTTACTCAAAAAAAAAAAAATTACAATGGAGGCATAGAAGTTACTGTTGGTTTGTTGAAGAAGGTAACAGACATTGCAGTGCAAAGAAGGAAGTTTTACCTTGTGAACCTGAAAATATTTCTATTCCTGTCCCTGCATTCATAAGCAACCATTTGTTGTTCAATTCTTATTCATAGGATTATGGAATCATAGAATTGGTTGGGTTGGAAGGGACTTTAAGGGTCATCTGCTCCAGCCTCTCTGCAGTGAGTAGGGACACCTTCCACTAAATCAGGTGGCTCTGAGTCCCATCCAGCCTGACACTGAACATTTCCAGGAATCAAGCATCTACCACCTCTCTGGGCAACCTGTTCCAGTGTTTCACCACACTCATTATAAAGACTGTCTTCCTTATATCTAGTTTAAATCTGCCTTCTTAGAGAGAAGGAGGGACCACATTGAATGCCTTCAGAAGTCCAGATACATGTTGTCCGTAGCTATTCCCTTGTCCACTGATGCAGTCACTTCATCATAGAAGGACATTAGGTTGGTTTAAGTGCTCAGTTTTAAACACTTCCTAATTTAAAGTATTGGAGTGTTTGTTTTTCCTTGGGGCTTTTTCTTTGGTTTTGGGGTTTGTTTTGGGTTTTTTTTTTGCTTTAGGGATGTTACATATTTCAATTCCAAATTAAAAGATAGGAGGAGCACTTACTGATTTATACTCAGGCTGGTTTTGTTGCAACACTGACAGTAGTGTGCTGTTACTACAAAATTGGCCACAGTATCTTAGCCATTGAATTGCAAAATTAAAAAAAAAAAAAAGAGGCATTTGTATGGATTAAGTAAACCACCAGAGGGAGCATATATAATCTAATCAGTGTAATAGATTCATATACAAGTGACAAAGAAAATCTCATTTTAAATGCTTTAGAAGGGTTAGATGTTTAAAATATATCGTATTCTTCAAAATATAATCCATTCTATCAATGTGTATAACTTAATGAATTTGCTGATCATACTGCTGCTTCAGGAGAAGCAAAGAAATCTGCTCAGATTCTGCCTGTCTACAGAATTTATAAAACCACTCCAGCATTCCCTTATGCTGGAGTGGTTTAATCTGAAACCATGGCAATCATCCTAACACGTGGGTCTTAACAAGCAGATTGTTGAATTAGGCTAAATTCACCCTGTGATAAAAGAAAAGTAATTTCAGTACTATTTTCCTAACTTGTATACTGTTTCTTTGCCAATCATGAAACAATAATATTGAAAATCTGAGGAGAAATTCTGGCCCTTTTTCAGTTTGCTCTGATTAAAATGCAACATTTTTCTCTGTTTTAAAAGTTGTGTTGTGAAAGCAATTGGTCTTTTTAATCAAGTGCAACAAAGGTATTGAGAATGAATGTGTAAGTTTGTCAGCCCTGATACATTACTGATAAGAATGATACAATAACTAGATCTATACTTTATTGAGCAGAAAATTGCTCCACACCCAACTTCTTTAAATCCTTTCCAAGATGCTCGCTCTTAATTTGACAAGCTAATTTAAACACATGAACTGCAAAAAACTGTTGGGAAATTAGCATTCAATAATTGAGAATTTTGTATGCATGGCAAGCCTGATGGAAGGAAAGCAAGAGAAGCAAGTGGCACTGAAGTGCCTAATGAAGAAAGCATTTTTTCAAACCAGAGTGAGCCTTGTGATGGTATTGTCTCATGGAAGAAGCCTCACAAGATGATAGTAACAGATACTCTCAAATGGGATGGCAGTTCTGCTTAGAAGACAGTGTAAGCTTCATGTGAGCCTCAAGGTACATTTAAAAATATGTAACAGTAAAGATGTGCATATCAGTAAAATGTACCTAATGGAACATTTAAAAGTACTATTATGGAACACAGATGATCCTGAGCTCTTAACAGGTTTTTATTGAAAGTCAGCCTGCAGCCAGATGAATTTTTTTCTGAGATTGATACATGGATAAGTAGCAGCTAAAAAGCTTCTACATTTTTTTATAAGTTTGTGGAATTTCTTAGTAGCTGAATTCTGTGGAATTATTGTGCAATTTCTGTAATTACCTTTGGGCACAGATTGGAACAAATCCTATGATTAATACAAACAAACTTGAAAAGTTCAGTCTCTGAACAGACCTCTAGTGAAGGTGCAGTAGCTCTCAGAGGCCTAAGACATGTCAAAGACAAGAGCAAAACCATCCAATTCATTACATACAATGTGGGACCTGCTAGAGTAGAATCATCCCCTTGCATGGTTCAAAGCTAATATCTTAAAATGGACACATACTGCCTGTGAGCTATTTAGAATATTTTTTCAGTATTCACTTGAGCTTTTTCCGGCACTAGTAAAATCTTTGTCTTATGAGTTTCATTTCTGGAGTTTCCTTTCTCCACACGTTCTTCTGCAGTGTCCTTTTTTCTTGCTTGCTGATGTTCTCAGCAGCCCCAATCTAGAGAATAAAACTATCCCTATACTACCATTAATAGATTTGATATCTACGCAACTGAATTTGAGTCCTGTCTTCATAAAGAAATTAGCCAGTTTTCTTACAGCTGAAATTTTAGTCATGCAGTTTTACATGTGTAGGCCTTGCTTTGTTTTCCTGAATAACTTAGAACAACATGAGAAGAACAGTTACACTCATAACTGATACAGATTTTTAAGAAATTCAAGACTGGATTACAAAGCTTTAAATTATTTCTAGAAGACGGGCAGAAGATTGCTATAATTCTAATTACTTTGAAATCCTAATCTTTCTTTTGAAATATTTTTTATGAAATCCTGGACGTGAAGGCTGGGAAGCATTTTAAAGTTTCTCAATCTAGATATAAACACAGTGATTTATTTAAGCCACATCACTCACACTACTCATATTGTGTGTTTGTACATTTTACCATATCATTTGCCTTTCAAAATTTGAGATTGGTTTCACTAGCTATTGGTTCCCTTGCCAGAGATGTTGCTGTGTCTTCTGGAGTTTACGAACTCTGTTCATTATCCACTCTGCAGGTTTCTGTGGTATCCAATTTTGCAACACAGCTTGACCAAAACATAGATACCACAGTCAGTACAAGGACTGCCTGGACCTTTTTAAGACCTCAGCGCAAAGTCTGTCTCATGTAGATCTATCAACTAGATCACATTCCTAAGGTGTTTTATTATAAATGCAGGAAGTAGTTATCAAATGTACAGAGGACAATTAAGCACTTAAACCCTGTTGAGGGGAGGGAAAGTAGACATCCATCTGTTATTTATACTTTTGAGAATATTTACTTTTGCAGATTAATTTGGAAGGAAGATCACAAAATCTGTGCTTAATTTCTATATTCAATTTCCCAGATGCAGCTAAAATACCATTGTGGTAAAACACTAGATATATAGGTGGGTAGCACAGCTCTTTTCTCTAGGAAACCTCTTTTTCAGTTCATGTACCTATTAGTAACTTTTTATTCCTTATTTATTTTATTAGAACATAAGACAAAACCCCACTCAGTCTTTGTGAGCTATTTATACTCAGAACTGCAACTTCTATGACAGCCATAAATCTTTCAAATCGCAACAGAGTTGAGTTCAGGCTCAATTCCACATTGCTTACCCTGAGTGCTGTAGCCATAATAGTGTGTATTGCCCTTCTCTATTACACAGGCATTCACTCTGGGGTTAAACAGTCATTTGCTGGCAGAACTGCACTGTGTTCAGTCACACAGGAGCTCCACATTCTTTTCTGTTTGGTTTCACTTTTATCTGTTAATTTCTTACATTGATAGCTACTACCAGAGATTCTGGAAATGTTCCTATTTCACTGATGAAAGGTGACACTTGCCTGTGAAAGGGCTCCACAGGCAGATGCCTCAGGTTGCAATATATACATATCCTTGACATTTTAAGATACTTGGCTCAGAATTCTGGTCATCAGACTGTGCCATGTGATGGGTTTTCTTAAGACTGAGTTTCTATACAAAGCATTATAGACTGGCTGATTCCCAAACAAATGTCTCAAATGCTAGTCTAATGTAACTATTAGACTTAAAAAGTATAATCAGAAGAGTGCAGAGAACACATCTCAAAGAAAACAGGCTTTCCTGATAACAAATTAAAGATTTATACTTAACAAAATGCGCATGCATTACACTGGGTAAATAAAGTATAACGCAAAACAGTTAGGATGTTAATTTGTATGAAATATAGGCAGATGATGATTGGGTGAATACAGAACAGAAATGAGAAAAAAGAAAAAATAAGACAGTTACTTAGACACAAGAGTGAAGATTACTTCAAAAACACTTAGGGAAGTTGGCAGGTAAGGCAGAAATTTTACCTACTTTAAATGAATTCAGAGGCAGAGCTTCAAGAAAGTTTTGACATCTGCAGATAGCAACCTTCTCATATGTGCACAGGTTCAAAGACAAAGGAATGCAGTCAGGATTTCAAACTCCTCTTTGTTTATGTCACTATAATATATCTTAACCTAAAATAATCAGGTATCAACATGTCATCTTGTTTACAGCATAATTTTTACCCTGCTTGTATTTTCTTGGTACTCAGGCTGTTTCTTTCACTTCTTGTGTGTGTAAAGTCCCAACACATCTTTCATGCCTCTGAAATTTTCTAACTTTTCCTTAACCTAACCAACACTAATTTGCCTTTATTTGCTAAACTACTGATATTTTTATCCACTTCTGTCTCTGTTGTCTATTGAATATAATTTTCTATATCATTTATACTAACTTGTATTCCTGTGCTACTAGAAGAGTTAGAAGTAAGCTGACTGGCTGCTTCTCTTACTGAAAACAGTGAATTTTCAAATAGTTCATGGTCACTACACCTGAAACCAAGTATAGCAGAATATAAGGAGTTTTGACGTCAGAGACAAAACCCCTTCAGAGTTCTAATATGGAAGCTAAGGGGGGAAAAAAGAGAACAAGTAGGTACTTAATTTCTAAAGAGAGCAGTTAGGCCTTAGAACAGCAGTTGTCCCAGTTTATGAGCCAAATAAATAAATAAGGTACTCATAATGAAATTAATTAGGTTTTGTAGTCTTCACTGAATTCATCATCATAAAGATAAGGTAGTACTAAAACAGCTTAGTTCCATTATCCATAGTTTCTCATTTCGTAATGGTTTTATGTTTTGCTATAAATAAAGCAGTGCTACTGCTTTTTTGCAGTTTCGTAGAATCATAGTATCATAGAATGGTTAGGTTTGGAAGGGACCTTAAGAATCATTTAGTTTATCTTCTCTTCCAGTGGACTGCTTACAAAAGCTGGACGACTTTGGGTTTGTTTTCTTTGCCAACAATGATATATTATAAAATACACAAACCTGACAAACCCAAGCTTTATGACTTCAGGACAAATTTTTAGATATTTTGGTTACAGAAAAAGGTTCATTTAATGGATTAACACTCAAAAATAATGATTGTGCAGTAGGAGCATTTTGTCCAATAGGCCCTCTTGGCAGAACATTAATTTAGTGAGGAACAAGGTATTCGACTTCTTTCCTTTCAAGCCTGAGATTAATTTAATTTGTAGTTCCTGACTCCTTCTTTGACTGTCAGAAAATGGTATGTGTATCTTTTATGAAACACTTGAATGATCATGAGACTACATTACAGAACCCAAATATCACATCCCCACTGTACCCAGAATCGTTGGGCTAGATAATATTTTTCTCAACTGCCCCTTTCTTTCCTTATTGCAAGTGTTTATAAAAAGTGAAAGGACAGAAACTGAGAACAAAGCATTTCAGAAGACCTCCAAGTTCAGGTCAGAAATTCAGGTCACATCTCTGGAGGCAGGAAAGCCCTGGTTATCACACCTGACTCTAGGATACTTTATGTGGTGAATGTTAATGTACTTTTGTGGAAGCATTAGTTTTCTTCCCTTTCCAGCCCTAACTATTCTATGATTCTATATAAGAATCCAGCCCAATGCACTACTATGGAGAAATCTGTCTTTCACCAGTTTTGTGAACCTCACTCTTCAATTCTTCTGCTGTCATTACAAGGGAAATAAATAAAACAAGGAAATAAATCAATCAGGTATTTTTAAGTGGAAAGTTTTGCACTATATCAAATTTCCTTTTTCTCTACTTTTTCTGTTTCACTGAAATATAATGCAAAATGGCATTCCCAGTCAGATTTGTTTAATGGTCAGTTCAGCAGTCATACAAAAGGGTCACTTATACAGCTGTAGTTCATCTTCTCATACCAAATATTTTTTGACATAGAATTGGCTGCAAATTAAACAGAGCTTGGGAAGCTTCCTGGACATTGGAAAACCATTGTTTGTGCCATTTGATAGTTATGATGTTCCCTGATGTGATTTTAGTCCATGCCCAGGAATACTGTCCAGAACAGTTCCCAGGCATGGTACAGGAGTTGGACTGGTCCAGGGATTATTCCCAGTTGGCAGTTTATGTGCAGCCTTCTTCTCTTTTTATGGTTGAGAGAGTTTGCTTGTTCAGGCATAGGCCATTCTGTGCCAGCCGTCTTCACTGCCAAGGAACATTTCTGGGCATGCTTATTTTAGCAGTATAGAAACAGATAAAGTGATCACAATAGTCTTAACTTCTTTCTAGAAGTGCAAACCTCTTATGGTTGTATTCCTCAATATAACTTGACTGCTTCTCAACTAAGTCTACTGATTCTCTGTAGTATATATATTTTAATATTTCAAGTGACCACCCTGTAGGAGGTATTCCCAAAATCAGGAAAATAAATGATATATCCTTCCTAAATATCAAGGCTTTTTTGTGCACTGTTACATCTTGAGTTCCCCCTCTATTCAGGTCTATTAACTCTTCCAATATCTGCATTATCACATAGCATTATCAAAAGCACTTGCTTCCCACCAGATGTCACAACAAACATTAATATATACAATTAATGAAGAAATCGATGAGCCCCAAATGTTCTGCAATTCTTTGGTAATCTGTTTTGCAGACTGTTCTTGCTGAACATTGACTTCAGAATTTGACTCACATTTAGATTAAAAAAAGTTAAATGTGAGTAGAACACTAATTTGGTAAGCAAATAAATTTTTGAACTTTAACTTCTTTTAAACATGACCAGTAGCAGGATGATTCATGTCCTTCCTTTCTTGTGCTCTTTTGCTGGAGAGAGAGAGCCTTTACAGCTGGTGCTTTTCTTAACCCTAATTCATCCATATTCATCCATACTTTCCACATATGTAGTAGTATGAATATGCAGTTTCAAAATAGCATATGTTCTTTCAACAGAATGCTCTCCTGCTTTGTTGGCAAACCTTTATAAGTATATAAATGTCAACTTATGTAGAGTCAGTTTAGCATGTTATGCCTCCTCTTGTTGCAGGTCCTGTTTCCTTTGACTTCTTACTCTTTTTAGAGTTGCTAATGTGGTATAACAGGAGCAGTAACCTAACCAAAACATCTCTGCACTTCTCTTTCTAGCATCTCAGATGCTGATGCCCAATGGTACTGAAACAGCCATGTTATGTATTGCACGATTACAGGCAGTTCATGTGTGATAACAGAAATGTGACCAGCCCTATCTTGTACTATCTCTAGGCACCAGGCCACTTTCATCCTGTCCCAGGCCCCTCTACTACTTGTTAATGTTATCAATGGGATTTTTTTATAAAGGAGCAAAATCCCAGTAAAACTGTATGAATAAAAAAAGAAGCTTGGCCTATGTGTAAATGACATCTGTGCCTTGGTACATGCCACCTGAGACTTGATATTTTTCAGCCACATTCTCAGTTCTACGATTTATATATCTGGGAGTACTATGAGAAGTATAGGAGCTGTGAGTTAGTGTATGCTCATCTGGTTTTCAGAAAATCTGAGCCTAACTCTTGGTCCTGTTACAGAATTCTGGTTACCTCAGGTGATCATGTCTCCTATTTTCTCATCTCCAAAGTGGAAAATAAAATCTTTCTTCCAAAGGTCACCTTGACATTTTATTTTAAAAACAAGAGGGTAAGCTCTCACTTTTATTTATTTAACCAGGAGGAAGTGTAACACAGTAATATTGGGGAAAAATGTGTAAGATCATGGAAGCATCCACCCTGAAATTGAAGAGATAATTTTGGATATTCAAAGATAGAAAACAGTTCAGGCAGTCATATAAAGGTAAGAAGGGCGGTTAATTGTGCTATAGAGTTACGTTTAGGATCACTAATCAGAGACCTTCAGAGCTCTTTGCCTTGAACCCTCAGAAATTGTGTGCAAAATGGATAGAACTTCTAACAGATCAGAATTCTCTGCTAAGTTCTGTTGCTATCAGCATTTCATACCAACTTTGTGCAGGTATAAATACAAGAAGTCAAAGGCAGTGCAGAATTTACTCTAGTATCAGAGACTAATTTTAGTGTGAATTCCCAGAGAACATGTTTGATTGTTACTATTCTCTGCTTATTCTTTTGGAAATTCTGATGCCAAAATCTTGTAAGTTGACTTCTTTTATGCTTTCTTTTTCTTTCTAGTTATTCAAAGCAAAGCCTTTAGTAAAAGCCTTCTTCGTTTTTCTTTATCTGCTTTTCAGCATGTTTCCTTTGTTGTTGTAACTGACATTAAGATTATAGAAAATATCCTACTACTCTTCTTTAATCAGAGCTCTGCCAAGTCTCACTTTAACTAGCACATTTTTCGTTTCTTTCTCATTGAATTGGAAATAAAACTTCCTTATTTTAGACTACTTTTATTCTTGGGGTCTTCCAACAGCAATAATTCCTGATGGGAGTCCTTATTTCCTACTGCTTATTCACGTCTTGTGTCAGAGTACTCGTGTTCAATTTTTCTGTAAAATGAAAGGGAGTCTGGGTTTTTTTAAAAAACATCTTTTCATTTCCCTGTTTACATGGTATTGCAGGGGTACTCTACAGAACATGTAGTTATATTTTTACAAACCTTCCATTATATAAAATTGTGGAAACATCAGGTTGAAAATTATCTGCTGAAATTTGTGTCACATTCTGATCCTCCTTGTCATTATCTGAATGTTGTAAATTTTGAGAGGGAAACAATATTAAGACAATGATGGAATTCAGTGCTGCAGACACAGATATGCTGCATCAAGTATTAACTATTCCATGGAACCTTACTGAGCAGGTTCCTGAAGAGGCCAAAGTCTGCTCTCTTGACGCCCAGGGCAGTGAGCTTGCTGCATACCCTTCTCACTGCCCCGAGGATCTTGAACTCCACCATCTCATGATCACTGCAGCCAAGGCTGCCTCGGAACATCACATTCCACTTCACATGAACTTCTTAAGGCTTTGAGCTGTGATAGAGTTCTGCATTTGTGACAAGAGAAAGAGGAAAATAACAAAGTGAAGAAAATACAGTTTCTTCCCAGACAGTACAGTGTGACAAGAAAGTGATATTAGAAGGATGGAGGAACCAAACTGGTTCCTGTTCTGTGGTAAAGGGAAGCAAAATCAGACTGAGAACAAAGATAGAGGGCTTTTTTCTCCAAAAATCTATGATTAGGGTTTGTTTCAGTTGGACTGACACAAAATTCAAGGCTTCCAGTATTTTTTTATATATGTATTTTGTATTTATTTTTTTTTATATTTTGCCTTCTATCTCCATATGCTTGCAAAGAAATTTCACTTTAAAATGTTCTAACTATTCTTTTAGTAATTCAAACAGACTAGCGAGTGCCTTAATCTTTTCCTAATGTAAAGGTCCTTCCTTAGTGGTTAAAAGCAGAAAAGAGTGTTGTCTGTTCAATTTTCTATTTAATTGCCCAGGTTAACATTCCATTTAGAGGAGTCAATAAACATTTTAACTGAGTTAATTACGTGATATTTAAGAAAATATGTCAGATTTCTGGAATGCCTTTCAGAGCCCAGAAATCCGTTCTTTATATGCCATTAGAGATATCCTAGCAAAAAAAAAACCCAAAAAATCCTAGCAAACGGTTGGTCTGAAAGGACATATGTTGTGCATTTTAATGCTTTTGATTGTTTTGTATCAGCTCAACCTGGTGAAAAGACTTTCCCATCCAAACTTTGTCCGTTTCCTTCTCCATGATTTTCCATTATGTTTTTAGCTTCCAGAGTTTAAACCTTGATGAATTTTCTATATACATGGTATCTCATTTATTATTACTGTTAATCCTCACTAAACTCTTGTAAAAGGGATTTCAAAGGATTTCAGTTCATACACTGAATGGACTTTTGTCATTTAAATATTCTCTGCCAAACAGAGGCAAATGGCATCTGGTAGATCTGGTGACATCTCCATCTCCTTTATGGCTTTGTACAGTTCACTGTAAGGATTCTGACATCTTTCTTGTTACTCAGACTCAGCTCCATTAATTATGCCAAATCATCATTGCTATACATGCAGAGACTTTAATTCTCTCTTTTCTCTCTGAACCAATACTCCCAAGTTCCACACACATCCTGGAATTCCATACATTTCATGAATGCCCCCATTCTCATTTCCTAGAACATCTTTATTATTGCTTTCCTAGCAACTGATTTTGGTCATGACTTGAAAATGAAGTTGTTACCAAATGGCCATGTTGACAGATGGCATAAATGGCATAGCTAATCAAATCTGTTCCAATGTTTTAATGGCAACAGGGTATTATCACCATGATACTAAATGAAGGTCTTAAAAATGTGGTCAGTAAAGCGGGTGGTGCACTGAAATGACAGTTCCCAGAATTCTGACTCAGTGATGCAGCAATGCTAGTAGCTGCTACAGCTGACGACTTATTGACATGCCTCAAAGGAAGTTCACAAACAGGTTTGCTTGGAGCCTCTTATTCCAGATAAAGCTGCTGGGGCTTGGACTCACCAGTAGAAAATGTTAAATAAACAACGTCCAGGGTTTAATGTCTTTTTCTTTCAGATAGGATTACCTGAAGACTGTCTCACATGTTTGAAAGAGCCATTCCAAGTCCTTGTGTTTTGCATTCAACTTTTGGTGGTTTGTTAACTCCTGGGGAAAATCAACCACGGCACTGTTACTCGCCACCATTTTTCAGTAGTTTTTTCAGAAAAGACATAAGAGCTACAGAGGAGTGTGCCTGGGATAAGCTTTTATTCATTCAATCTTTGGAGCCTTGAGCTTGACACTATTTAGATATATAATAAAATCTAAGATTAAAAGGCCATGAATCCCTACTAGGTCTAAGTACAGTTGGGTTTGAATTAACATGGATATGTAACTGCATTAATTGCCTCTATTTTAGGAATTTACGGAGTGGCTTGATGGTATGTGTTATCATTGGGCTTGATTTTCAGATGTACAGAATATTCACAAACAGATTAGACTTTAGCTAGAGCAGTGTGATTAGAATGAAATGTGTTATATTTGGTACATCTGAAAATTAGTCCAGTTCTCCATCAAGATGGGTGCAGAAGTTGCTGATGAAGCTCTTCAAGCTTTAGAGAAAAGCAGGGGAGCCTGAGACTTAAAAAAAATATGTTCTATTCATACCTGGAATGCCATGTCATAATATCTTTCTGCTTAGTAAAGTCCTCCTTGTTTTCTCAAACGTTTATGGACAGAACACCACAGAGGCAGCACTGAGCTCCCAGCATAGCATTGGTTCACTTACAGATTCACTTACATGGCCAAGCCCAAAGAGTAGTGTTGAATAGTGTCACATCTAGTGATCACTGATCATTAGTTGTGTCCCCCAGGGCTTGGTATTAGGGCCAGTCTTGCTTATTGACAATCTGGATGAGGGGATTGAGTGCACCCTCAGTAAATTTGGAGGCAACACCAATTTGGGTGGGAGTGTTGATCTGCTGGAGGGTAGGAAGGCTATGCAGAGGGATCTGAACAGGCTGGATTGATGGGCCAAGGCCAGTGTATGAGATTCAACAAGGCAAAGCGCCAGGTCCTGCACTTGGCCCACAACAACCCCATGGAATTTTACAGGCTTGGGGAAGAGTGGATGGAAAGCTGCTCATTTTAAAAGGACCTGGGGGTGCTGACTGACAGCTGCTGAGCATGAGCCAGCTTGTGGCCATGCAGCCAAGAAGGCCAAGAGCATCTTGGCTTGTATCAGCAATAATGTGGCCAGCAGGACCAGGGAAGTGATCATCCCCCTGCACTCAGCACTGGTGAGGCTGCACCTTGAATTCTGTGTTCATTTCTGGGCCCCTCACTACAAGAAAGACAACTGAGGTGCTGGAGAGAGTCCAGAGAAGGGCAACAAAGCTGGTCAAGAGGTAATGGCCTCAAGCTGAGCCAGGGGAGGTTTAGATTGAATAATATTAGGATAATTTCCTAATATAATGGATATTAGGAAAAATTTCTTCAGCAAAAGGGTAGTCAGGCAATGGAACAGCCTGTCCAGGGAAGTGTTGGAATCACCATCCCTGGATGTGTTCACAAACCATGTAGACAATGCCCTTAGTGATGTGGTTTAGTGGTGGATTTGGCAGTCCCGGGGTAACGGTTGGACTTGATGATCTTAAAGGTCTTTTCCAACCTAGGTGATTCTATTATTCAACAAGAAAAAGCTCTTTACAGTGGCCTTTGTTCTCATGCATTTTGAAGGAGGTCACTGTATTTCTCTGGAATACGTATCTGGTTTGGGCATCTTTTTCTTTCTCTGCAATAGGTTTTTTGAAAAGTCAGTTGCTGTAGAGTGAGTGATAATTTGCACCTGGTAGGGTTTGGGGCGGGGTGGGGGGCGGAAGTTCCACATTGCAAATGGTATAACGTGGATCAGTGCAAGTACAAGGGAATCAATATTTTCTCAAAATCTTTTCTCAAACATACTGTAGAGTCTGCTCAGAATTATACTATGGACAAATTTATTATTCCAAGTGGGTTGTTAACATTGTTTACATCCTACTGTAACATCCTCTCCTGCTATAAAAACAATTCCACCATTCCGTTCTTCCAAATGCACTTGTTTACCTCGGTTGAAGTGGGGTAGTACTTGGCATGCCTCAGCATCTTTCAGTTCATTTAGAGTAAAAAATTGCCCCATGAATACAGTTAGCCATAACAGTGGTCTAATTTGCTTGACTAGCCTTATTAAAAGACAATGAGAAAGTTATTTGCTGTACAGTCAGGTAAGTTATGACCATGGGTACCATGCCAAAATAATAACCCTAAGTGGGGAGAATCTCTTTTGAAGTCAGATATCAAGGTTTAGCTATTTGCTTGCTGTTTTCATAATACTTACTCTTTGTAATTCTACCTGTTGTCTAGGAAACCCTAAGTTACTGTATATACACTGATAGCACTCTTGTGAGATGGGGATTGCTAGGGGAACAATTATATTAAAGTGTTACAAGTTGCTTTAAAATTTCTACACTACATATTGTAAAGGAGAAAGAATATTACAAGCAGATTATTAACCTCACTGAATTTGATAATATGCATGCAACTTAAGTTTTCTGCAGCTAGTGAGGGGGTAGACACAACTATATAGTACTTTTGAATTGTCATGAAGGCTGTTCAGAGCACCTGTTATCTAAATCTGTGAACAGTGATCACATCATTATATGTGTATCTTGATGTCTCAGATCACCTATTGGCCTTCTATGATGGGGCTACAGAACTGATGGACAGGGGCAAAGCAGTTGATATCATCTACTTGGACTTGTGCAAAGCGTTCAACACTGTCCCACACAATATCCTTGTCTCTGAACTGGAGAGACATAATTTTGATGGATGGACTACTTGGTGGATAAAGAATTGGCTGGATGGCTGCACGCAGAGTCATGGCTCAATGTCCAATTGGAGACCAGTAACAAGTGGTGTCCCTCAGGGGTCAGTGTTGTGACTGATTCTGCTCAACATTTTTATCGGCAACATGGACAGTGGGATTGAATGCACCCTCAGCAAGTTTGCCGACGACACCAAGCTGTGTGGCTCGGTTGATACGCTGGAGGGAAGGGATGCCATCCAGAGGGACCTGGACACGCTTGTGAGGTGGGCCGATGCCAACCTCATGAAGTTCAACAAGGTCAAGTGCAAGGTCCTGCACCTGGGTTGGGGCAATCCCAAGCACAGTTGCAGATTGGGTGGAGGAGATTGGGAGCAGCCCTGCGGAGAAGGACTTGGGGGTGTTGGTTGATGAGAAGCTTGACATGAGCAGGCTTCAGTGTGCGCTTGCAGCCCAGAAAGCCAACTGTATTCTGGGCTGCATCAAAAGGAGACTGTGCTCTCGTGAGACCCCACTTGGAGTACTGTGTGCAGTTCTGGGGCCCCAACCACAAAAGGGTTGTGGACCTATTGGAACTATTCCCAAAGAGGGTCATAAAGATGATCAGAGGATTGGAATACCTCTCCTATGAAGACAGGCTGAGAGAGTTGGGCTTGTTCAGCCTGGAGAAGAGAAGGCTCTGGGGACATCTTCTAACAGCCTTCCAGTACCTAAAGGGGAAAAAAGCTGGAAAGGGACTTTTTCCACGAGCAAGTGGCAATTGGGCAAGGGATAATGGCTTTAAACTGAAAGAGGGTAGATTTAGATTAGATATTGGGAAGAAATTCTATAGTGTGATGGTAATGAGACAATGGAACAGGTTGCCCAGAGGAGTTGTGCGTACTCCATCCCTGTCAGTGTTCAAGACTAGGTTGGATGGAGCTTTAAGCAACCAGGTTTAGTATGTGGTGTCCCTGCCTATGACAGGGGGTTTGGAACTAGATGATCTTTAAGGTCTCTTCCAACCCAAACCATTCTATGATCCTATGATAAAAGCGGTAACTGGTTCACTACATCCTTTGACAAATTAAGAAGCTAGTGGCTAAGAAGTCTGGACAGAAATAATTAAACCAATTTACATCCATATGGCTGACATCAAACTTAAAAATGCTGTGGCTCAGTATGGTCCTAAGAATAGTTAACCAGTGGAAGGGAGACTTTCCTATTAAAAACTATAAATAAAAGAAATACGTAATATTCATTGAAGCACCTTTAACTGAAATTGATTAAATGATTTACTCATGTTGCAAGCAACAGCTTCTGTAATAAATATAATACCACATAAATCATATTGATTTTAAAATAAATCACATCATTTACTTATTTATTCTCTATGTCATTTTCTTCTCTTCCTCTCACTCCTTTTCTTTTTACTGTTTTCCTCCTCTTTCCACCTGGACAACTTCTATCTATTTCATCATTTAAAGATGCTCCAGTGGATTTGACCGTCACCGGCAAGATTGGGTAGACAGTGGCTGTCCTGAAGAGGTATGTGAGTAGTTTACATCCTCAGCCCATCAGAGGCCATTTTTATCCTTGTGATGCTTTTGATTAGTTTATTCAGATTATGAAGCATGATTTCAAGGCCAAAGACGTGCTATATTTATCATTCAGTAGAAATGCTGTAAAGCATAATAAAGAAAAATATGCTGAGCAATTTTACTCCCCATTTGAAAGAATAAAATGGACACAAAGTAAAAATTTTATCTCTAAGAAAATACTCTGAATAAAAAATTAAAATGCCAGAAAGCCTGCCCCAAAACAGTGTCCCTGCAATGTTTTTCTCTTAGATCTCTGACCCTTGTGTGAAAAGGGGAAGAGATTGTGATGTTCCTCATCTCAGAAAGTCCTCTGCCAGTGTAGTCTCAAGTGAAAAACAGGCATCACATTTTGAATATGGAATCGTGCCAAAACATTTAGTACAGAAGATATTACAGAGGTGAATTCAAAGGGGGAGGTGGGTGTGGTGTTTAAAAAAGAATAAAAATAATAATAAACCGCTACATGGCATTGGATTTCCTTTTGTAGAAAGGCAGTGAGAGAACGAGAAAGAGATCTGACTCGGTTACTGGTGGACTGCCAAACAGGGACTGTGCCTCCTCTGGAAGTTATTTGGGGTACTTCTAGACCAGAGCAGTTAATTTTCAAGACACACATATAAATATCTTACTGCTAATTCTTTCCCAGTGTATTCCCTTTAGAAGTTTTTTTTTTTTGTTTGGGGGTTTGCGTTTTTTGTTTTGTTTTTTTTTCATTTGGGTGTTGTGGTAATAGAAACAAATTAATTTATGACACTTTTAATCTCCCAATGGCCATAAAAAAGGCAGTTACTTTTCCATTTTGGCTGCAAAGGCTAAATTCTCTCATGAGTTTCAGCAACACAGCCCTTCTGAAGTGCAATGTCAGGTGAAATTGAGGGCAAAACATAGCCCCAGTGTCTAGTTAGAAAAGAACAATCTGTTTTATTCTCAATAGAAGCAAAGAGAAGTAATAGTATAAATCTAGTTTAATGGAATAATTTTTTTTTTCTTACGACTGTAATTGCAAAGTAACATCCTATATTGCATCCTACATCTGTCTTGTTACATGGCCTTGAAGCTGCAGCTTTACAGTTTGTAATCTGCTGATTTAAGAACAGAATTTCTGCGAGATTTATTGTCTGTGGAGGACAGCCTCTTCAAGAACATACAATAGGTTTACTGGGAGTATGTGTTGTTATAGTGCACAATCTGTGTATTGCTTTAATCCAGATTATAATTAGCTAGGACTCAGTTGTGTCTGTAGATGAAGTTATCCAAAACATGCTCTTTGCAGGACAGTAGCATCCTATTCTATTTCTCCCTTCTTGTGCTGAAACACAACACTAGTTGTGCTCCAAGGAGCATTAGTACATGATCTGAGAGGAAAGTTATCAATACACTAAGTGTGTCTGAGAAACTAATAGTTTGATTTGCAGTTTTAGGCTACTTAATCGCTGTTCACAATCCAGCTTTCGGGCTCTCTGGAGTAGAAGCAACAGTTTACTTAGCTTCTTCCAGAATAAGGCCTGAGCTGACCGGAGTTCAATGAAAGATCAATAATTAGAATACAGAGGTTAATTTTAGATGCATTCTTTCAAGATGACGAATAATGAGGCTTCTCATAGTAATGTTTCCTTCTTTGTGATACAGATTTTGAGCTAAATTTTGATTAAATTGCATCAAGCTAAAACATGAAGAAATTTAAAGAATAATTAACTGCAGGTGCTAATATCTTTTTCTAATGTAATATATTGTTTCTGGTAAAGGAAAATAAAATACCCATACATATTAAAAGAAAGACGACACCCACTGGGTTTTGACAGCCAGATCTCAATAAAATGAACAGGCTCTGTGGGATTCCACTTCTCATCAAAATGAATAAGGACAGCAGGAGTTATGGGCAGTCCCAAATTTGCTAGTTGTTAATTGGATGTATTTTTCTACAAAACTGTGTGATCCATAAAAGAAAATATTCATTACACCTGTAGAATTTTAAGTGTCCAGAAATTAAGAAACAAAACAAAACTAACTGAACAAAACAAACAAATAAAAAAAAAGAAATTCAGAAAAAAACAAACCAACAAACTTGAGATTTGTATTGAAATATTTGTCCATAAAAATAAAAGTTAGATTATTATATAAGGGTGAACATTATTCATGGTGTGCCAGTATAGTTTTATCATTTGTATGATTATGTTTCATAGTTTATGTTTTATAATACTTATATTTTATATGATAATCATTATATACATATAATATATGAAAATTTGATATATGGAATTAAGGGCATATAGTGAATGCGTGGTTCTATAGTGTGGTATATAAATATTCTATAGGCTGAATACATGCACACATTTTACATACACACATATTCTTCTGTATGCATGTAAAGCCTAATTAAATGCTCAAGTTAACTACACGTTACTCACTATGAAGAGCTACAAGTTAATTCCCATGTATCTTTTTTAATGTGTTACAGCACCAAGACCAATGGTAGTGATCATTCACAATAGAAGAATGAAAATTTGAATGATAATCTTAAAATCTGATTGGGGGAAATAACATGTTTGGCATTCAGGGATGACTTTGAAGCCTTGTCATTAACATTTGAGAGTTGTATGTTTTGCAGCTAAATGAAAAATGTATGTTGCCGAATGCTGCGTAAAGGCACTTCAAAGGAGATAAAAGAAAGAGGGGGAGGAGGGGGAGGGGAAGCTCTTGCAATTCCTTGATTTAGGGTTTACATTTTCATTCTTTTTATCCTGACAGCTTGTCCATGCAGAAAGTCTTCATTCAGTGTCAGTATTCACTGAGATTTGTCTTCTTTGTTTTTGTTGTTTCCTAACAGTCAAAAGATAAGATTTGTGACAAGAATATAGATACAACTGAAACACCTCCATACTCCACCACCACCCTTCTGCCAACCACCACAAAGTTCAGAGTTTTAACGACCACCAGAGGGTCCACCACTTCCCACCTGCCAACTAGCCTGCCCACAGAAGGTGAAGTATATACACGGCATTATTCTGTAGTGCAAACATGTCATTTACAAGGCTAAAAGAAAATTATTTCCTTTAAGTACGTGTTCATGTTGACCTTTTCTCTTTGGGGCAGTGGAAGGAGTGGAGGAATTCAAGTATCCGCTACTGCTTTTAAACTGCAACTTGTTCTTGCTATAGTAAAGTGTAGTGGGGAGGAGTACTGGAGAAGAGGCAGCGCTAGGGAGGCACAGATGAGCCAGGCAGACTTCTGGAGAATTTGTGGTTACAATGAGGTTTTTGTATTCCTTTAACTGAAAGGCCATAGTCCAAAACCTGTTGAAACAGTAGAAGGAGAGGTCCCTGCTAAAGTTAGTGAAGAAACTCCCATCACAGACTTAATGAAATTTTAATCTGTTTAGATACTCTATTTAACCAGGTGAAAATCAGAGATAACCCAAATTTAAAACCTCTTTGAAATTTGCCTGTTTACCTTTTTTCCAGTCAGTTGACACTGTTCTTTACATGTAGTGCTCACTACTGTGAAATAGTTTCTATAGGCTTCTGAACCAAATTAACTGGGTAAGGGATGGTGTGTCAGTTCTCATCGTAGTTCCACTGGCTGCTTGAATCATGTCTTTCTGTGGCTGAGATATCCTGCTTTCCTGCTTCAAGAAAAAATTCAGGATATTAGAAAAGATAACTCAGACAGCATCTGTAAAATAGGGGCAGGGGAGTTTTCTGTTGGAGTTGTATATATACACAAGAAAAGGTACAAAGTACAGGCAGATTTTATATGTGGTCTGTGACGGGAAAATTTGAGCTGAACAGATATCAAGGTGGAAATCTACTTACAAGAAAGGTTGGGTTTGTGTGGAGCAGGAGAAATTTAGAAACTGTCAGTGTAGGATTTGGACTGCATTAGCAGCATTATTCCCTGGTATTTTGTTCATTAAGGCTCACAAGAGGAATATGGAAATAAGAGGATTTAAAACTGGTAGACCTTTTTATGATTCTTCGAAGAGGAGCTAAGTCATTGTTTTATTTTATTGTTATACGTTGGTTCATATAATCCTTAATATGATAGAATACTCGAGCTATGCCTGAACATGTAACATAAATGAGTTACTTGTAAGCGTTATGAGACAGACTTTAGCACCCTTATTGACTAGTATTTTGAATCCTCCTTTATGGTGTAAAACTCTCATAAATGGGGTTTTTTTAGTAGTAAGAAAGTAAAGCATTGCTCAGTATAAGTAAGAACACCGAAATCTAGTTCTCTTTGAGTAGCAGATCATTTTCCAATAGTGGAATCTCTTTGACATTAGAAAGTCAGTCATAAAATGACTCATGATGTAGAAAAATGCATTTTCCTGCAATTGACTTCAAATTTCCTTTATAGATGACACCAAGATAGCACTGCACCTAAAAGATAATGGAGGTAAGAGATTACTTTTTTTGTCTTTAAATAATGTCAGTAGTTTGTCAGTTTATAACCCACTGAACTTCATTAGTCAAAATCATATTGTAGAAATAGCTTTAACCAGTTTCCCAAGGGACTTCAGCCTTCCACATCTTTATGGAAGAGCAGCAGGGCAAATAAGCTTAACAACTGCTTAGTAAATTAAACATTTACAACTTTCTTTATAACTCTTTAATAGAACATAAGGTTCATTTAGCTTTCAAATATGGATATATTAAGTAAATTTGAACTGTATTAATATGGTTATTAACTGTACTATATTAATATAGTAGTATTTAACTATATTAAGAGAGGATATGGTGCTAGGTCTAAATAATAATATTGTATTATAAATTAATTCATAATAGCAAATTATTACATGTCATTTTATTAATAAGCATATCCATTTTATATTTGTATCTCTGTACTAGCAGAGATCCTGCATTTCTCCATGCTCATTCCCCGTGTAAGTTAATAAGACCACCATGTCTTACTGATAAAGGCCTCTGTTAAAAGAGGCTCTGCAGGGGACTGCTTTTGTCATCCTCTTTGTGGGTTCAAGGACTGAGACCTGAGGTTTGTTCCTTCTCCCTTTGAAGCTGATGAGAATTTTGCTATTAGTTAGAATAGCACTGGGTCGTTGGATGTAGGCTGTGTCTGTATTCATTGCCAATGTAGAGCTTGCTGAGGAGAAAGGAAGGATTTGGGTTGGTTTCTGAGGGCTTCAGAATGGTCTATCAAAGCAGAGGATGATCTGCTGAGCAAATTGAAATTAATTCTATTTCCACTGGTATAAAGGGGGGAATATTACTGGCTCTGGTTGCCTTCCCTCCTGGCAGGGAGCATCAGGCTTTCCTAGGGACAGGGGAACTGACAGCCAAGCGTGGCAGCAACCATGGGCAGGGTGAGTTCAGAAGCTGAGGGACAGCAGCTGAGGTCAGGCCCAGTCCTAGTGTTTTCAGCTGAGTCTGCAGTGGTGGGAGAGGCCTGGGGTGAAGGCAGGAAGCCAGGTGAGCAAGGCACAGCTGAGAGCAGGAGGGAGGAGGCTAAGCACAGCAGCCAGCAGCACAGCTAAGGCAAGGACCAGAAGCAGCAGCTTCTCTCAGCAGTGCCAGAGAAGTGAGATGATGAACTGGGTCCATACAGGGACCCTGGTCAGCAGTAAAAGGAGACAGGACCAGAGAAAATTCTGCAACGCAGCTTCATGGTCTAACCAAGGAGATATGGCCCATGGACAGCACTGGAGACAAGCTACTTTTAGCATAGAACCAAGGTTGGTCCAGGAGACAAGATCAGAGATGGGGCTGCTTACAGGCTTATCTACAATATAGCTTGGGTTTGGGCTTGAACTTACGTGGAGTCCCTAACCCCATGGGCAGAGATCCCAGCTGCAGCGGGTCAGGACAGCTGAGACATAGTGGTTTCTCAGGGCCTTCACAGAATTATTCATGTTTTGAAAAAAACAGGGTAGGCAGATGCCATAGCATTTTGGTTTGTTTTCCTGTTATTTGTTTTTCAGTAATATTCAGCCATTATTTCCTCCTCCCCTCAAATTAGAGATTTGTTCACTCCACAGGAGGCAGTTGCCATCTCCTTCCTTACTAGTTGCTCCTCTGTTATTTTGCTGTTGCTAACCGCAGCATAGCTGGTCACATGCTGTACTGGGTATTGAATTCTCCATTCGCTGGCAGTTTTGTTGTTTGACATGGCTTTGACACCCAAGTGATCCCTTGGAATGAGGTCTTCTATAAACTCAAGATGGTGCTGTTAGACATTTTGTCTGGAGGAATGTCCCTGAACCCTTCTTTCTTTTCTTCTTCTTGAAATCAAATGGCTTTTTATTTTGTTGTGGAAAGTGCTTCAGTGCTCTTAAAGGTCAATAGCAAGGTGAATCAGTCAGTGCTTCACTCCCATTGTTTGCTCTGCACATGTTCCCACCTGAGCTGTGCCCACACTGTGCCCCATGAGCCACTGTTCCATGGCAGGTGTCTGTCCTGGGACCAGGCAGCTCTCCATCATGAGCATCTCAGAAAGCCCTCAAAATAATATGCTCTTATATAAGAAATAATTCAGAAGATGAGCTTTAGAAAACACATTCTGCTTTCAGTTTGGGAATTGCAGTGGGACTGTTTTTACACTTGGCTACCCTTTGCCCAAGGTCTGAAAAGAAAAACCCTCTGAAAGCAAACAAAATATTAAATACTAGAGCAAGTGAGCAATGCTGTGGCCTGGTTGGTAGAACGAGGTAGTAGGCTTTGTGGTATCACTTATCATAAGTATGGCAAGTCCATTTCCACAGAGAAAGCTGCTGCATTTTAGGAGGACAAATCAACACCTGATGTGATTATTCATTTTCCTTGAGCTGTTTCTTTTATTCTCAAAATTAAAAAAAAAAAAAGAAACTGACTTCAAACAGCACAGAAGCAAAGCAACACACCAGGTTTTCCCATTCACATGGTAAATGTAGCCTTTAATCTGAGAAGTTCTTTTTGATGAATCTTCAATTATGCATTAAATTTTCCAGTGACCCCTAGATTAGGCTCAGATAAAACCTCTGCAGCCACAGGCGCATTCTTTGATTCTCCATGATTTGTTGGCCTTTTATAAAGACTAGATTATTTCAGGTCACGCATACAGGGTCTTTACTTTCTCACACTAGATCCTTTAAAACTCTAATGAAAGGGGACCTTTTATAATGGAAAACCAAAGCTATATTGGATCAATGGTGGCCTATAGCTTGATGTGTCGTTGGATGGTAGGAGTCAATATCTGGTTAGGTACAACAAAAGGATTCCATAGAAATTCTTCATCTCGCCTCTGCCTGAAACTTTTGAAACCAATAGTTAGAAAGCAGCAACTAAATTTAAATTAAATCCCAGGTTCAGGTCAAACTGCATTGACCTTTTAATTACATGAGAAAATCACTTGCAAGTTGGTGCTGTAATTCACCAACAATCTTTTGTGGCATATTTTAACATACATTTCAAATTTGCTTGTTTATGTTTCTTCTGCCTTCCCTCTTTCTTCACAGACACATTATAGATGCCTAATACATATATGCCTAAACCTTTTAAACATACAGCTGACATACCATTGTGATTTTTGTTAAATCTTCATTCTCTTTAAAATAACAAGCATTTTATAAGTTTTAAGGTGTGTCCAGCACGTCTATAATTAGTTGCAGATCCTGTTGTTTTTTAATTTTTCTCATAACACACCGCAGCTGACTAAACAGTTTAAAAGCCTAATTTTTCATAAAAATTGTGAGTAATCGGCCAAGGCTACACAGTAATGCAGTATTTTCTTGTTGAGAACTCTTTGGTGGATGATTTAGATGATTGGCCAGCACATCTAGACATTTTATTTGACCTTTTTAGACACTTTGTTATGATGATTTGATTGCTATGAGTCCCTTTCAGACCTTCAGCTCTATAACTCAAAAGAAAAGCACATGTGTGTTGGACAGTAAGTGCCAGAGAAACTGCTACACTTACTCACTTCTTTGGGAACAAGTCCATCCCAGCATATGAAGTGCTAGGAAATGTTTGTGTCCTGATGCTTTCAGTATGTAGAGGACTTTTTCAACAATGGTCTAGATACGAACATTTGTGAGTTTACAGCTAGCGCTATTACAGAGCTTAATATGAGCTTGAAAGACTAGGAAACTCAGTATGAAATAACCAAAATGCAGACCCAATTTTTTTAAGAAAATAATAAAATAAATACTTTTTTATAGCTTATATACAGTGACAAATTTACCCAAGGATTTTTGGGTTTTATTTTTTGGGGGTAGTGGGGAGTGCTGGTTCATAGTCCCCTGTGTCTGGAAACTAGCTCCCATTAGTCATCTGTCTTCTTAATTTCCCTTAACAATCGTGGTCTGAGCTCTTCCTGCCATTGGAATTCTTGACAAATTATAGAGAAGACTCAGTTCTGTTTTTCTTGTGTACCCTGAACTCCAGCTGCAACATATTGAATATGTTCATGCCTGCTAGTAATCATTCTTTCTAATATGTTAAGTTTCTAAATGATCCAGAAAATAACTCCTATTTCGACAAAGACATAAGCCAACCAAAAAAAAATATTTTTGATATATCAAAAGTTATTATGACCACACAATCCAAAACATCTAACTTGGGTTAACAGGTCACTACAGATTAGCTGAGTCCTTTCCAGTTTTAAAGTAAAACACATTAAATTAAACAATGCTAAACCTAAACTTTGTGGAAGTTTAAAATTTTTTTAAAGTGGACCTTGCATAGGATAAAATTCACAGGATAAGGCTTTGTTTTATCCTCAGATTTTGGTCTAGCCACAGGAAATGACCTTCCAGAGATTTGTTCTTATCTGGTGTTAGCCAGGAAGACACAAGCTGGTTTTTTTGGCTTTTCTTATGGCTAGTGGCAAGCAATAGGCAAGAGGGAATAATTAACGTCATCATAAAAGAAGTGCCCAAAGTGGGATAAGTTACTGTATAGGGGTGCCTATCTCAGCCAAAGAGAAAAATTTAAATGACGTGCTGAGTGGGCATTTTACTTGTAGGCACCCAGGGTTTCCTTACATTAATTCTCTTCAGGGTGTCCTGGCTGAAGTGTTCTGTTTCCGTTCCTGTTCAGTAACCTGACAGGCCAAGATTCAGACCTTTTCTACCACTCTTCTGTCATGAAAAAGGGAGGATTTAAGGTTTTTACCATTGTTTCAAAAATCCTGTTGAGATAGGATTATGGATCATGTAATTACATGTTTATCTCTGTATGTTCCACTTACTCAAAACTGCTAATGTTCCCCTAAAGTTACAGGGTTCATACAATTTTAGGCAAGCAAGGATTTCCTTGGACCCAGCATGTCATAAAGTTTACTTTATTCTATAAAGTTTACTTTATTCTGTACTCCAAGCTGTGCTTGTACTTTTTTTTTAAAAAAAAAAAAAGTCTTATCGAGAGGAAACCTTGGAATGGTTTCTGTAATGGTGGAAATAGAAAAAAAGAAAGAGAAAATTGTCAGAAAAAAAAGGTAATCAAAATAGATGGTGATGGATAGAAATGTGTTAATAGGATAAGAATATTAAGAAAGGTAGATTCAAGAACAGTGAGCCACCTTGATAGCCAAATACATCCAAAACATTTGTAAACGGAGTGTGCTAGGTGTTTTACCCTTTTTCTTATATTTAGGCAGGGGTGAAATTCCAAAGGGAACAAGTAAATGTAACTCAAGTCAGTGAGTCTTCCCATGTCTTGTAATGCTCATACATCTCTACATTTTATTCTCTGTCTCTCCCTGAACATTTCCAAGCTGTTCCTCCTCTATCATTTCTCAGCAGTCTCCTCTCAGCACTAGAGACAGGGCTTAAGACATAGATCTCTTGTTTTCTTCAGTATGATCAAAGTTGAACTTTACATCCCAAGCAATTTGCTAAATGCTGCTCACTGCTTTCTGCAAGTGCAGCTGTAACACTCAGAATCAGAAAGTGCTAATGTTAGGAAAACATTTGGGATCTACCATAGTATGTTGCTGCAAGAGACATGAAATGATAACAATGTGCCCAATGTAATTCAAGTTCTTCCTTCTCAGAAAATCTTGTGACTTAAGGAAAGCCCATACAGCCTTGGTGGTGTTCAGTATGATACTACATTAGTGCCTGCTGGCAGATATGGAGCATTCCAAAGCAAGAACATAGGATTGGAAAAGCAACAGCCTCTAATATAAATATCCCTATCTTCCTTATGCATTAGACACAGGAAGAAATGTATTCTACATTCTGTGTGCAGTAGCCAGTGGGCTACATGCCTGTTTTTTAAAGTGAATACAGATCAAAAGTTCTGACCCTATCTATTCTAGATAAAAAATAGAATCATGGATTAGTATCTTTATCATTAGGACATTTATATTGATAGAATTAATAAACTGTGTTGTTTTCTGTTTGTTTAATTTCTCCACTACGTCCCAATTTTTTTGTCATCTTATTACAGCTATCACAAAACATGTAAAAAGCATCAATCCAATCTACAGGATGTCAATCGATTAATGGCAGAGGTTTTCCGAAGTAGTGGAACTGGAATGTGTCCCTTAGAAAGCAAATTTCACTTTCTGCCTCTAGCACAAATAAGTGCATTCTTGCATCATATTAGGCATTATAAACCACATCAGGTTAAATAAGCATGATGTTAAAACAGTTTAGTTAAACCAGAAGAACTATGTGTAGGCACTTCGATTTATATTGAAGTCTAATTTGTACCAGTTTAGTTTCTCTGGTTTTCTAAGCCAGATATAAAATGATATACAGAATCTACTCTTACAGTTGTCATGACTTTGCTGTAAAGGCATACAATTTGTGGACTTTCTACCAGTTCAAAGGATTAATGTGAAAACCATATTTAGATCTAAACTGAGATTTTATGGAGGGCTAAATGTCGTAGACTGGATAAACTTTTAAGATTAGTAACTCTGCAAACATTAGACAGAGCTTTAGAGAGGAACAGACCACTTGACCTGATGGATGCGTGCTTGCTTTCAGTAGGGTCAAGAGGAGTTAATGGGACCACTGAATTGAAATTCTTCTAATCTGATAACTTCTTGCTGGTAACTTCTGGATTTAGCAGCTTTCAGCTGCCCTGTCAGGCCAAGTGGCATGGTACAGTATGGTACAATATTGAGTTTCATGATGGCTGCTGCTTGGTGTTATTAATGTAACGGTTTACATGTCCTCAAGTGACAAAACCTAACATTAGTACTGATGACAAATGTTGCAGTGTTATACGGTGAATTTTTTAGAGCAGAAGAATGAAAGTCCTTAGCTAACATATTTAGAGTGCTGTCATCCTATAAACAGAGGGATTTGATTTTAGTACACTCTCATCCATTTACTGCATGAAGCAGTTGATCAGTCTTGGTGATGCTTACTGAGTTGCTGTGGATCCTATAGAAAATTGATAGCAAAGCCAGATACTGAATTCAGGATCTGTGGGTTACAGTTCATAATATTCTTACTCAAAGACCACTTTTCATTCCTTACATGCAATCAGAAACCAATTTTTAAAGCATTGGCTGAGCCATAACTTTATAAATCATCATGACACCAACTAAAGTGTAGCAGTGGCTTAACCTCAAAATGTTAACAAATGCTAAGGGAATGAACCCACAAATCAAGAAATTCACACTCCATTACTGTGAAGAAGCTGAGAAGGTCAGAGTATGCCGTTCCTAAAAGAGGTAGAAAGAACATTTTTATGGAGATTCCTCTGAGCCTCTGGAGAATCCTTCCAACTGTACATTTCCTTATTTCCTCCCCCAGCCACCATACGTAGGTCATTAATCATAAGTTCAGGAATGTGCATTATGTACAGGAAAAAAGCTTAGGTTGGGAGAACCATAAAACAAGCATTCTCCTGGTAGACTCACATTCCAGATGGAAATGGAGGCCCAAAGGAGGGAAAAATCCAGTGGATCTACTGAGCTCACTGTAGGCTGTCCCAAATATTATGTCCTCCCTCTCTGCAGGAGCATATTGACTCAAATCCACAGTCATAGGATGATACAGCTTCCATGCTAGAAATGACATACATAATAGAATGGAGAGCTGGTGGAGTAAACTTGGATCTGTATGTGCAGGTCATCCCCAGACCATGCAGCAACAGAGGGTTTCTGCTCTTTGTCTGTCCAAAGCGGAGAGCAAACGCATGGAGAGGAGGTGTTGACAAATGACTTGTAGAGAGATCTCATGTGGAAACAGCTATCAGACACCCTGAAGCTCCTGGATGAGAGGAACTCAATCAGCCATCAGTAAAGGATGGCTATGGAAAAGAACAGTTGTGGGTGGAAGGACAGTTTAATGAGGTTAGCATAGGTAAGTAGTGTATCAGACAGATAATAGGGACAGTAGTGAGGAGAGACGGGTTTGACCTGCCAGTTTCAGCCGATTTGTCCAAACTTGGAATGTTCCAGTACCGTCACTGGCAAACAGTTTTATTACCCTGAAATAAACCTTGGAGAGGGATGAAAATCAATTCCTTGCTTAGATGACTTTTAAAAATATTGGTATATATTATCATGGATTTCTGATACATCAAGTATCATCTACCCTAAACTGTACATGCCTTTGCTTATATATCAAATTTACATAACTAGCAAAAGTAGTATGCAGCACCCTACTGAAAAGTAGAAGTGGACAGCTGAGAAAACAGCTTTTAGTATATCTCACATTCCCCCACAGCTCAGGACTTCAGAGATATTTTTTACACAGTAAATTGCAGAACTTGCAGTCTCTGGTGGCATCCCTGTGAGCAATATAAAACATTGTATTGTGTTGTCACAGCAAGTTTTAGGTGCTTAAATGATGCATTCTTTAGCGATCATCAAGTTTCTGTGATTCTATAATAATTTTATAGTAAAAGGAATAGTAATAATAATCTATATCTGACTTTTACAAGCTAATATTTGAAGAATAGTGGGATTTTTGTAAGAACAATAAGATACTCATTTTGCATTAGTATTAATAGTATGGCATGATATAATTTAATCAATAAATGTATTTTTATAAAGCTGGACATGATACAGCTTCAAAATCACAGCCAATACCAAAATAGTTATTAGCTAACATGTACATTGGGGAATGCAAGGGAAAGTCTGTAGTTAACAACTAAGCTATTAAAAAATGGCATGTTTTCATGGAGGCTCTGAAAATATTATCACACATTCTGTTTCTGTAATGATTAATATGTAGTGCATGCTCATAAGTAGTAAAAGAGTACGTGTCTGTACTGTAAACATGATTAAACCTGAACCTGTGTATTTTTTCAGTGTGATTCATATGTAGGAGCTGTTTTCAGGCACTTGTATCCAGAGCCATTTTGCCATAAAACTAAGGCCATG
Source organism: Nestor notabilis (assembly GCF_000696875.1). Taxonomy (NCBI): domain Eukaryota; kingdom Metazoa; phylum Chordata; class Aves; order Psittaciformes; family Psittacidae; genus Nestor; species Nestor notabilis. Next base: position 81,765 of record NW_009929739.1, on the reverse strand, counting down.
CCAGAAACAGTAAACTTATTAAACCAGCATTTCTGTACAAGTAGTGCTGCTTTTATACCAATCTGATAGTTTCATATTCATCTGTCCAACCAGCTAGCAAAATCATGAGTTTTGATGAACACTAAGAATTTGTCCAATTGCTGCCATGTGATGTAACCGCAAACGCTTGTTTTGTCATAAAGCATTCCTATATGAGAAGAAATTGCAAGGTTCGTTCTCTATCTCATTGTGACAAATTCAGGCGATGCCATGAAAATTCATTCTTTTGGTTAAAAGAGAGGGAAAAAACCCAAACCTCAGTACAGAGTTATGATCTTTAGCCTCATTGCTGCTAGTCAGGAGATTAAGAGATTCAAATGAGGTATTGCATTTTAACCCTTAAAGATGCATGTGCATTAAGAAGTTTGAATTGGAGCTTTTTACCATCTGATGAAAGTACAAGAGTAAAAGGGAACAACATGGCTTTTGG
>NW_009929739.1:3187-81265 GCF_000696875.1 Nestor notabilis | reverse complement strand
GAAAGAGCAAAGCTTTATTTTCCAGGTCCACAAAAAGAAATCCTATTTTTTGTCTGTTTTTTTTCCCTTGATTCCATGTCACTTTATATAAAAGAAAGTTTCTAGCCAGGATGGACCAGATGTTCACCTATTTTTCCTCAATTTTACCATAAAACATTTTTGTATCTCTTCTCTCGCAGACAGAGATACTAATCTCTGGTAAATAAACTCTCGTCCATCTCATATCGTGAGGGTGAAAATGCATGTACCACAATTTTGATTTGTCATATATAAAGCTATCACAAGAGAAACTTTGTGTAAACCTTAAATTTAGATAACAGAAAACAATGTGTTTTTTTATTTTGCAGACCTCAGTGGTTAATATGCAATAATGAGAAAAAGAATGAGAAAGTATCAAAAAGACAAAAACTCTAAATAGCAGCCTCAGTTCGTACACACCTTTGTTTCTATTAAAGTCAGCATCATAGTCCCCATGGGCCAAGACAAAATTTTCATTCATAGTAATTCCTCAAGTTTCTTGGTTTTTCCTACTCCAAAAGAAGCTAAATCAAGTGTAACTAGAGACATAATACGATAATACAAAATCAAAGATTATATAGTCTTTATGTGTTTATCATGCAAACAATGAGAGTATTTTTTATTGTGTTTTCACTTTTAATTTTTAGACAGCATTCCAGCAGGAGAACAGTTATTTCATGTTTGTACTGCTGTGCCTTTATATCGGGGGGAGGGGGGGAGTTACTTGCTGTTTCTGTCCTGTAATTCAACACCTAATGAGAAGCAGACTAACCTTGGAGACATTAATATGCTCCTTCTGCTTAAAAGCTTTATGCATGTAATAATTTGGGGAGGAGTTACAAATATGGAGCATATTATATGCAACAATTGCTTTTTTGAGCACAAGAAAAGGAAAGTTTGGGGAAAGTTCCACTGAGACAACTCTTTTTGGGAAAGGATTGGTCATAAGACAAATATCCTCCCATGGGTTTAGCCTTGCCTGGAACAGCAGATGTGCTCTGGTAATCTTAATAAAATTTCTGCACCTGAAAGTTTCCAAGTCCTTTTTTTTCATCCATTTCCCTCAGTGGCTTTTAAAAGAACTGTCAGTTGATTTTGAAGCAGAGAGTATTTTCAAACTTGACAGCACTGTTTATTGTCTCAGTGCAAAGAGAGTGAAATCAATTTCTCACGAGTATTTGAGCCCTGGGGTCAATGAACTGAATTTCGATTATGGAAATTACAAGTTACTTACATTTGTTGTCAAAAAGCATTTACTATATGTCTTTTTTGGTTTTGCATTTGGCATTCTGATCACTGCATTGATGTCCATGCAGTGCTCTGCCTTAGACTAGTAGAAATTTGGAAGAGACGGTGTTCTCATTTGCAAGGCTGGATGCTAAACACTGAAAAAATATTGGATCAAAGGGGATTAATTTGATGGCCTTTACAGAGTAGCTAGGATCTTAACTGCAGTCCAGCAGTTTTTAATATGCAGAATATGATGTTCTGCCTTCAGCCATAACATAGTAACAGTACAGATTACTCATTTAGTGCAAATTGGCCTGAAGATGGGTACAAGTGACAAAATGGTTTATGATGCACTGATGTGCTATTGAAGGGAAGAGTAGAAGAGTATGAAGCTGTCAAAAAGGCAATTATAAGACAGACAAACTATGAATCCTCGGCCCCTTCTAGGGAATGGTTGCTTCTTCGTAGTATGATTCACACAACTAACTGCTCATCAATGGAAATTAATAGCCCAACCCAGAGCATCTGCAATAAAGGAGGCCTTTCCTGATGGCCTTTCAATTGCTTAACTTGCGTTTGTTTGGTGATTTGAAATATATGTGCAAGTACTAAATATCTTTACAGTGCATGAGCAGAAATTAAGACTGGAGCTTGCATACTTTCATCTATTCTCAGCTGAAAGTGAATAGATATTTAATAAATTATTAATAGCTATGTCAAGTAAAAGACACTGCTGACTGAAAGTTAGAGGAACTATTTTTAGGGTCACCTTTCTTTTCTGCTTCCCCCGTGAATCTTGCACCCTTTGCTACATAGTGCTACAACTACCAGGAAGTGTTTTAAGTGCCCTTTGGGTGGGAATACATTGAAAATGGATCTTCTACATACTAGGCAATATCTCCTTTCTTTCACTGCAATGTAAAGGATGGCCTGGAAATTTTTCCTGCAGGTACTGTGTTTAAAAAGAAAAAACAAACCAAACCAAAACCACAAGAACAACAACAACAAAAGAAAACCAAAAAAAAAACAAAACAAAAAAAAACCCCCACCAACTCCAAAACCCCCAATCAAATAAGGCTGAAACTGCTTTTCTTTTTTTAAAACTCACATACCTGTTTGAACTAAGCTTTAAGAAAGCTAAGAAATCCTTTGTAGGATTTAGGCAGGCAGAGGCCTGGTTCTGGGATCCTGTTCATGCCGAAGCTCCAACTTGATGACCACAATCAGCATAATTAAAACTGGAGTTCCTGTGTGAACAAGTACTTCTGAACTTTTCAGTGAATAGGAAGATACCTTCAGGCTTAGGCGGTATCTGAGTGTGGGTGCATGCTTGCAATTTTTTCTTAAATTCATTAATGCCTCCCACATTCTAGTTTAGCATCTCAAATTATCAGATTCTTTTTCTTTATCCTCTAATTCTGTTACTTAGCTCCTACTCCACAAGCTGTCTCACTGACTTCATGGGAAAGAGCAGAGCACTGCTGCAGGGTTTCAGCTGTCCTGACTCGTGATTGAGGAAATATGGGCAAAAGCAGAGAAAATGTACATGAATCCCTTTACTTCCCCATAGATTCACTTCCATGTAATAGTTAGAAATATCTCTTGGCTAAGATAATGCATCTTCATTTTCCTTTTTTCCCTATTGTTGCAATGGTGCCATGCAATCTGCTGGGTGACAAGCCATGCCGGCCTTCCTTCATCTGGTGAGAAAAGTGCTGCCATATGTGGATGCATGAGCTAGTACACTGAGATTAACCATTCCTGTTTTCTTTCATTACCCCTGATACAAGGCATTTAACACTACCTAGATCAATAGACCTTTCTTCTGTTATTTTCCAATTCTCTTTTTTAATATTAGCATGGAATGGTCTACTCACAATCTGATGAATAGTAATAAAGCATGTACAGTTATTGTTGTTACTATTAACAACAATAACAGTAACTTGTTTGAAGTGGTATCCGTAACTCAGTAGCTGTTTTCCAAGAACAAGTAAAAGGAACAGACCATGCCACTCTAAGAAAACCAAACAAATATTTTAGGGGGATGGCACAATAAAGAGGATGACCACAGAAATAAAAAAATTTCATTATAGGCAGCTTGGCAAACAAGCATGATGAGAGGAAACTTAAAAGTGGAATTGAAAGAAAATTTCTCATAAGCAGGACCAGAGGCAGGTGTTGTATGGTGTAAGGCATGGAGGTGATTTAAAGGATTGCCAGAAAGGCAGAAAGCAGTGGGAATATTAGGAGAATGGTATGTTTGTGAAGCCAAATGATCAGTACACTTCTGGCATATCTTAAACTTAGGGCTTCTGAATTGCTCTTTTGCCTGCAGTAATGGGTAGAACAGCACTTCTTTTATTCAAGAGGATGCTGAAAAATCATTGCTTATCACCATGTTTGTACTTGCTCTAATATTCCAGGTTGTCCAAAGTAGAAATTACACCTGAGCACAGTAGTTCTAGAGATGTTGGCTAATTATTAAGAGACCTTTTCCACAAGATTTGCAGTGTTTTTGAAAGACTTTCAGTCACTTATTTGGAAGCTCTGATGACAAGTTGCTTGCGTGACAGAGACAGCCATCTTTCCTACTGATGGGAGCATAGCATGAGTGGCCTCTTGGTATCAGTTTAGTAAATGGATGGTCTTTTGTAATACTTTGGTATGATGAGTGTTCCATTCAGACCAGGATTAGAAGACTCCAGGGTCATTTAGCATCCATCTGTTACACCTTTGACTGTCTGATTCAATTGTACAGGGTGGTTCAAAATCCCTCTCCAAGCTAATGAATCAGGCTTTCATAATGTGTTTAGACCTTACAAGACTTTGTGGTATGTCTCAACTTGAACCTTTCAAGAAAAAAAATACAACATTCAAAATGTTTTAAATTTGTGCTTTTTGTTTGTAGGGCAACTACAATAGTTTTATGAGAAATCAAAGCAAAACTCATTATGAAGATAATTAGGAACTTCAGAACGTCCAGATCACATTCAAAAGAAAGGATATTAATTCTTTTAATTGAGTTAGAATTAGTAAAACATTTGGAAATGTCTGTTCATTAAGATTATAAGAGTATGAGTTATCTAACATCTTTTTCCAACTTGGGCTGTGGAAAACGAGTAATGTAACAGAAAAAGCAAATGCTCAATTGCCATCTGTGAAATGAAATGGATAAAACATAAGTTACTGTGCTAATAAATGTGCTATTTGTGCAGCTTCCACAGATGACAGTGCGGCAGAGAAGAAAGGTGGAACACTTCATGCCGGCTTAATTGTTGGCATTCTAGTCCTGGTCCTCATTGTGGCTGCAGCCATCCTTGTGACCATCTATATGTATCATCATCCAACATCAGCAGCTAGTCTCTTCTTTATAGAGGTAAGAGACAAAAATAACATGTTGTTTTACTAGTCCTGTCATTTGGCTAGGATAATTTGGATCTTCAAAATGGAACTTTCTTAACTAAATCTAGAAAGTATTCTTGTGTTAAAAGTGTAAGCATGAAAGAAATGGACCTCTTCTAGAAGGTGATGCTGATTTGTTCTAAGCATGTTTGTCACTCAGCTGCTACTTTAACTACCATTGCTGTTACTTTTAATGTTTTTTACACAGGGCATATATCTAAGATATATCTAAAAGATAAAGTTCAGATACCACTCCACCTCTCTTTCCTGTCCTTCATTTTTCTCAAAATAGCATTTTTCCATTAGCTTTTATGTGCACTGGCATTTTATTTTGGGACATACATTTTTTTCCGATTTTCTGATTTTTTTTTCCTGTAGAAAAATAAAACTTCTGCATCCTTAATTCTTCAGAAGAGCTGACTTAAAGTAAGCCTTAGCTGGAAACCTGTGTTAGCTGTTCCACACATTCATTTGCAGAAATCTTTTAACACTTTGCCTCGGAGTGTGGGAAAAAATATTTGCACCTAATTTTAACATCTAAATCTAATATCATCTTCTTTTGTTCTTTCTATTAGTGAAGAGAGGAACAGACTCTTTTAGATCATGATCCAACAGCCCTATTTGAGACATCTCCTTTAGAATTAGATAAATTACCGTTTTTCTCCCTCAGATACAGATACCTACCTTAGGTGCAGACATCTACATAGCAGATGCTGACACTCAGTCAGCTCAACTCCACTGTACATGACAATATGAGAAATGACCATTGATCTTACAAAAAAGTATGAATACCTACACCTACTTGTGTTTTTTCTTCAACTCAGCAATGTTCCTGCTAAACATGAAAGAAAGCACTGACTGTTCATAACCTCCGCTTGCAGTACTTCCTTACTGTTGAGAGCCTGGACAATAGTGGAGAGGCAGAACCACTGGAAGCATCACTAGGGGTGTATCTGGGGATTACTTAAGTAAAAGCCTGGACCACGAAGATATAGACATTCATTCTTTGTGACAGCAGTGTGAATTGAAGTGAGACATGAACAGAATTGTTCATTTCTAAAATCATATTATAATAGATACACTGCATACATGCAATAGTAGTGACAGAAATCAAAATTAATTGTTTATAAGTATTCCAAGTTCAAGCAATATAACTGTATTAACCATCAGGGAACAGCATCCACATAATAAAATCAATAGTATCCCTTCACATCTATGCCAAATTTCAAGCTGCTTCTCTATTGATATAGGCAAAAAAACTCCAGTGAAGTCCTTGTACAAAAGAGAAGGGTTTGTCCCTTTCTTTTTTTTTTTTTCCCCACACAGATTGAATTGCTATTCTTTCACTCTAGTAAAAACAAGTTTCTTATCTGTTATGATGTGACTGAAAGGCTAAGTAAATGGCAACACCATTTTTTAAGAAGGAGAGAAGAATACCAAGTTAAAACACACATTTATTTATTTATATTTGTTCTCACTGTAGTAATGGCATGTTAATTTATTTTGTTCACTGATATCATACTCATGCCAGCACTGGTGCCTTAATCAGTTTTGTTAAATACATTCCACTGAATTTAATCGTCAGATGGCATTAATCAATCTATGCAGTCAAAGCCTAAAGTGTCTTTTAGCAAGCAATGTAGGCTTTTAAAAAAACTAGAAAAACATAATTTTTCTGTTTAAAATAATTGAATAAGGACAGGAGGAAGTCAGTCAAAATCAAATTTATGTAAAATGTGGTATAAACCACATCCTCGTCTGGTTACTAGGAAAGCTGTGATGCTTGTGAAGAATTTAGCAGGAATTATAAATAAGTTCTAGGTATGAAGGAGTGTCCTTTCCCCGTGAGCAACAAAACCACTGATTCAGTGGTAAAACCACAGAGGGTGGAGAAAGAAATTAAAGCCATTGTTAGTATTGTAAGTGTGGAAGGACAGAATAAGGTAATCCATTCTGGAAATGAAATTGCTTTTAAGGAATTTAATAATTTAATTTCTGAAAGGAAAAAAATATTTTGACCAATTCAAGAAACAAAGAGTAGAATACTCTTCTATTCATCTAATCTATATGATGTCCATGTTTCAAATACAGAGGAGAATGTATCTTCTCAGACTTGCATTTTGAAACTGAAACATAAAAAAATAATGAGGCATAAGTGGTATACATAAGTAACTGACAGAAGAGCATTTCTTATTGAATTTGTGCAATTGAAAAATATTTGAGTAAGCTGTTACGGATAACATGGTACCCCAAATACCACAGCAGACAAGCTGCCTTATTTATGGGAAATGAATGAAATGTGGATCTAATGAGAAAGAGCTCAAGAGCATTGCCATGGGCTTGGTCATGAAATGAGAACAAGCATATAAATATTTCAGAAAATAATACTATTTTCTACGAGTCTCTTGATTGATAAAGCAGGTTGCGCAGTTAAAACAAGATGTGACAGATGGAAAGGCAGCTCCCTCATGCAGTTGTCTAAAAAATTACTAGTACACTATAGGCTGCCATCAAGTCTTCTAGCCAAATTAAAATCTGCATCAGTTTATCTGTCATCAGTAATTAATATATATCTAAGGCTGGGCAAAATAAAGAATGGGGACCCGCTTCAGTAGTGTTTACTTTTAAAGAAGGTGGTTTATAGAGGCATCATATTGTCATTAAACATAGCATTATTCAAAACTGTAACATAAATAATAGCGAAAATTCTTTTTACATCTGAGATTCTAGGATGCTGTCATGATTTTGTAGGTAAAACATCATTTTCAGTCAGATTTCATTGTGGGTTTTGGGTTAAGGGCTACGTAAGGAATTTTGAGATGATTTGGTTTATAAGCATGATTGGTTACTGAATAAAGAAAAGTGTAATAAATTGGTCTCATATCCGAGGCTTTAAGTCTCTTTTTCCCTTGTGTTGTCTGCAGATATCACCCAGTATTCACTTACCACCTCTCTCAGGTTTTCACATAGCGCATCTCAAAGCCCATTCATGATGCCCCTCATGTTTGCCATGTAGTGAACTCACCCAGATAAGGATAAATACACCCACACTTCAACCTCACCGTTTAAGTTTATGCAATCCCTTGTGACACTTCCGAGCACCATTAAATGATCTCCTGAGTGCACTAGTTGGTTTAAATAAGCAATACACAAAAGCTGTGAAAAAAAAATGTTATTTATTCCAAAAGCAACTATTGTCTTAGAACAGAGTAACATTATTCTATGGGGGTTTTTACCCTTAATGTCTGAAGAAAATGTTTCCTCTAGTAGTTTTTTAAATAGCTGTTGAGCACAATGCGTATGTCCAGCCCCACCTGGAACAAATATAGCTATTTTGAACAAACAGCTTTAGAAGTCTTGAATGCCAATACTATTCAATTTGCCCCTGATAGTGTATCATTTTAAAAGAATGCCATTCAAATAGTTCAATACTTTTTCAAAAAAGTTACCCTTTTTGTTAAGTGTGTAGATGATTCAAAGAAAAATGAAATGTTTTCTGTTTCTTCCAGCCCTTACACTATTCAACATGTGTTTTGTTGTGTAAAGTGGACACTTCTCTGGTGCCCTAAAGACAGAATGAATTATCAACTTTTAAAGTTAAGGGAGTTTCAGTCAAAATTCCAGTGAATGCAGGCTCTTCCTAAAAGCTGAGAGTAAATGTTGACTAAAGATTAGCTTGCAGAGTGAAATGCAGAAAAAATGCTGCATGCTTTGGGGTTTTTTTATTAATTATTTATGGTTATCTGTGTGGTCTTTCTCTCTCTTTAATTTGATTTCATTGCCAGCAAGTTCCCCTTTTGAATCATGTTACATACCTACGGTTACCTTGATGAATCCTGTGTCTCTTGAGTATACTTTGAACTCACTTGCACCGATATTTGAAAAATAGCATACATGTCAAATAGTGTTCTTCATGTCTTTTTCAACAAAGCAGAACTTTATGTCAGAAATCCAGTTATAACACATAGAGCTACACACAAGCTGTTCCACAATTAAAAAGTAATGAATTTATTCACTAACCTGTGTAGTATACTTGCATTCAGGATTTGAGGTTTAGTGGCCAAGCATGATACACTGGTGGTAGAGTGGATTGCATGCCTGTGATATAGATCATAGCAAATGTGATATAAATATCTGGAGCTGAATGTAAGTAAAGAAATTCCCAACTGAGTCATATGGATTTGCTCAAAATTCAGTAAGCTGGGGACAAATAACAGTTTTATTAGTATTTTAGGTTTTATTTCTTCCCTTCTTTTTCTTCAGGTCCTTTTTTCTTATATTTTTAACCCTTATTGATTGCATTTGTGTGTGAACTTTGGCACCGAGAGCAATTAACGTCCTGGGAACATTTAGTAAATCAAAAAGCAAGGCGTAAGGCAGACTGTCTTTTATTCAGATACCTTTTGCTTGTTTGCACCCAGTTATCTGTGGTCAGAAGGGCTGCATATGGCACAATAAGTTTTCATGTGTATGCTTTTTTTTTTGTGTTTTTTTTTACCTTTCTTACTTATATGTTGGTCCAAGGTCCTTTTAATGTTTGAAACTTACCTCAGCTATCATGCCAATGCTCTGCCTTTGGGGAACAAAGGCAACATGATCTGGTCACAGCTGAGAAGACAGTAGAGGCATTTCTGGCCAATATGAAGGCAGGGAGTCCGATGTTGTGATGTCTTTTCCCAGCTGGACACAGTGATACCATTGCCAAACATGCTTATATAAGGCTTGACAACAGCAGAGTAAAATTATTCTGTGGCAGTTCTCCACGGGTAGGGGATTTTGAGGAGTCTAAACTAACACTACAAATTGGGGCCATCTTAACCTCAGGCAGAGACCCTGAGACTCATATTCAACTGTAAGTACAAAACCAAATCTATGTTATTAAACACATGTAGACTCTGAAGCTGTAAGGATAAGATGTAAGGATATGAGTGAATTCAGAGGCTATATATTTCTTAATAGTCACTGTGTATGTCTTAATAGTAGTTAGTATGTCACATACTGAAGAGTAAGTGGGTGTTTGTGGTTAAAAGCTATCATTCTTTCAAGTTAAGCTCCCATTTTAAAGGTCACAGTTTTTGCCTTCGTGTTCCCACCCTCCTTGGAAGTCTTCCAGAGCTTTATTGTGCTGATTCAGCTGCTTAGAAATACACAAGTACACTTACACACACGTGCGCATACCTGTGTCTTTTCTACTTGTTTGTTTTACTTCATTTTAGATGTTTAAGCTGGATATTTTCAAATGGCCACACAGAGAGTTGAACTGGTGCTATGGAGCCAGGGAGTCACCTTGGGGAAAAAGAGGAGGAAGAAGGAATGAGCAGCTGCAGATCTTCAGCAAATAAAATAATAGTGCATGATCAGAGCCTGGGGGATGCACCTCAAGTCTTTCTGATTTAACTTGAATTATGTCTTTACCAGTAAATTAAATAAGCCTGGGACTGTTTTTTAGCATAAAGATCAACCAGCATGGAAGGATCTGCATTCCTGTCATTTAATTCTTCTTAGTCTTACAATAAGGTAACAGGATATTAACATGGACTGAGGATGGTTCCCAAATTCTGAGCTCTAGCTGAGGTGGTCTGAGAAAGCACTAATTGTTGGATATTCTTCTAACAGTTGAGCTGTACAGGGGATTATATTTCAGTATCTGGAAACATTCAGTGGCACACAGATCTAGCAGTAGATCTTCAGATTTTGACCTTCTGCTGTCTACTTAGAGGAAGGAAATAAAGGGAGAAAATTGTAAAAAAAGCTGGATATAGTTCATAGTGTCTCAGAGCTGAGGGAATTAATGCGTATTTCTGCCTTGTTGTATCTCTGAACATAGCAGCACTTCACAAATAAGAGCCAGCATTTAATCCAGCCCTTTTCTCCATGCACTATTTCCAGGTTTCTGCATTAATGTCACAAATGCAGTGTACATCTTTGAACAAATGAGAAGTAAGTAAGAGACAGAGTGAAAAATAAAGACGGAATTAAAGAAAAATAGTCAGATCCTCAGCTGGCTTAGACAGGTGATGATACTCACACAGCTCTGCTGTTTTCTTCTGGGATATGGCCCATTGTTTTATTATATATATAAATTTTACAGGGATTATACTTTTAGTTTGAAATAGGCTTGACATGGTCATCAATTTGGTTTTTGTCCAGAAGTCTGGGCTGAATTGTGTTTCATGATGATGATGACTAAAAAGAAGAGAACAAGTATCATTTTTCTCTTCTTTCAAAGTCTTGCAGTATCCTGGCATTTAGGGTATTGCCATTGATCTTGCTGTCATTGCCTTGTACTGATAGTAAAGTTATTTTTTCCAAAGCTTATCCAGTCCAGCAGGAACCAGCAGCTCAGAAAGGGAAACCTAAATCGGCCACAAGGGAGAAGCACTAAAATAAATAATCAACACTGACAATAAAAGTCAAAGGTGGGGAGGAAGGAGGCATTCTGTTTCTCGTCCATCAGCAGTCACCTACTTAGATGAACCCAAGACTGCAGAATCATTGCTATAACAAGAATTGGTTTAAATCACAAAGAGATACTTTAAACAAGCACTTCTATCAAAAAGAAAAATAAATGATCCTATGGAATCTTAAATCTAAAGCATTGTTATTTCAGAACAGGTTCTTCAAAATATTAGATTAACATAGTGTTAGGCAATTGATCTTTTTTTATTCCTGGAAATACATATCAGAAGTACAATTATTTGAAGCCTCATCCATTTCTGACTGTGATTTGCCAAATAAATTGTGTGCTTCTAGAAGAGATTAAATACGGATCACAAATTAAAAATGCATAAGCAATATTTCAGGTAACTTTAAGCACAAAAATATACATTATAGCCAAGGTACTTGGTAACAGAAAGATCTTTCCTTGTAATGAGACAAGTGGACAAGTGTTAGTATACTGGGCCTTGATGGTACCAGGTTAATATATGTTCACTTAGTGATCGACCTTACCATAGCTTTTACTGCTTTTCATAATCAATTTGAGCAAATCATTACAATTTTTTCTGGTGTTTTGTGAATTGATCCAGAATTTGGACAGCTCTGTACATATGTATTTCCGGTTAAGCGAATTAAATAGGCCTTGTTGACAAAGCTTTTAAATAGATTTAAATGTCTTTATGCCCTCATATTTGACAAAGAACTTGCCATCAATGGAAAGGTAAGATGCAGCCTTCAGTACAAGCAGTGAAAAAGTCCTCTGAAAGATTTCAAAGTTTTTAAATTCAGGAAAATAATCAGAGGAGGTAGAGGAGACAAAGTTGCATCAGAGCATTCAGCCTAAAAATTATTCAGTAACTTCAGCTTTCATGTCGTTTAGTGGGAAATCAGGTTTGCTAGGGAGCTTTGGAGAGTATTTCAAGACTGAAAGATTGACCTTCTCATGCTAATTAAATTATTTATACTCATGTAAACTCAGTTTGGAAATAGGATGTGTGTGTGTCTTGGTAAAATCTGCTGTTCAGGTTTACTGCTGAATAGGAGTGAAGAGTTGATCCATGCACAAACACTTTGGGATTTTATGCTGGTTGAAATATCCAAAGGAACAGTTGATAATATTTTAGACAATTTTCGGAATGAAGTGTGTATATGTAGCAGGGTTGGGGAAACAACAGAGGGACAGATTTTTCATTATGTCTTCCCTTCACTGCTCTTCTGACATTGCAGATCTGTACAAAACCATGCTTATTCCAGTTTTCTGTACTGAATGAAGGCTAGGATGAGGATAGGATGTAAGAATATCAAATAAGTAATACATGTTGCCAAGTTCCTCCTGTCCATTACTGACAGGAACTTGTGTTAATGCAGATGTATGAAAGGAAATGTAAGTGCTCAGGATTACTGCAGCTAATAAAACACACATTATTATAACTGATTTTAATTAATTACGATCTCAGGTGAAAAGTGTTAACTGGAATAAATTTTAGACATAGTGTATAATGTCAACAGAAGAATCTCTCAAGAGCAAGGCATCAATCTTCAAACACCAGTATTTCAATACAGCTTCATACAACTGTCATCCTCCTGTAGTTGATCTTGTATATTGCTTATGCCTTACAATTTATTTTTCTGTGGCATGTATAAAGTAGATTTTACTTCTCATTTATGTATACTCAGTTTATTCTTTCCAGATATTTTTAAAATCCATTAAAAAAACTTGAATTGATTTTGTACCAGCTTTTTCACTGGAATTCTGGACGAATCACTTCCTTTGTTTTCAAGATAGTTTTAATTTGAGACACTGATTGTTTTTTTTATCTGTAAGTCAGTGTAGAAATACATAATTCTTTTTGAATTTTACCTTTTTTCTAAATTGTAGCAGACTTCCATTCCTATTTTCTAGTTGCATCACTGGTGATCTGCTAGCTCATAATAGGTAGGAGCCTTGCTGTCAGTAGAAAATAAATGGCTTCACTTTAAATGATCTCTGGACAGTTAATACAGGCCTGTAATGTAAAAACTGATGGGTCCTTTTCTGTTTCCTCCCTTTCAATATGATCAAGTTTACTAGAAAATTCTGTGTCAAATACAACCAATATTGCCTGTAGTTTTTTACTTGAGCCACTTTTTATTTTGTTGTTCAAAAGAGTTACTGTTCAACAAATAAGATGATCTAAAGCTAGTGACCTAAAAAAAAGTAGTCATAGAATGTAGTACTGGAAACCACGTTGATATCATGCCAACTGAGGGGATTTTAGAAAATATTCAAGTAAGTGCATTTAGATACATATTAAACCTTTCTTTTTTTAACGTGTCTTAATGAGGTCATACCATTCTGACATTTTGATGGATAAAATAGGACCTATAAGGCTCAAAATTCCCTCATGTGGAAATATGTCAGAAGAAGAAACTGGTCAATGACAAGAACACACCTGGAGACCTTTCTGTGTAACAACAGTGAGATATTATTCCAGCCTCCACCCTTTAGTAATCATAGGTGGAATCTCCTCCTTTTCTTTTCACGGAAGTAAGACAAATAGTATCCATTCTGCCTATACTTCAAGACCTAATTAAAAGCACTTATTCTAGGCTTAGTATTGCTATAGGAAGTCAAATATACTGCACAACCACCAACAATGGTGTAAACAGTCACAAGGTAAGAAACATGAAAGTTAGATCTCACTTTCCATGGATTATCCAACTGCTACTTTCTTTCATTTTGTCTTATTTGATCTTCAGATGGGAACTAACTTTTTTTCTAATGTGTATCATAAATTATTCTTCTGCATCCTGACATGTATCTTCTGCATTCTGGTCGTGTAAGGCCACAGGTACTTTTCCCTCAGCTTATTTCCTTAAAATAATGACTCCAAGGAAGATTCAGGCCCTGTTTTCCCACTTTGTAATACACTGAAATGAAGCAGAAGTTGCAACTCTCTAGACACAGCTCAGAGGATTTCTTCTTAAAGTTCTAATTCCAGAGGAAGAAACATATTTTTTTCCCTGTTAAATTGCATGACAATCCAGTTTGCTTTCTGCCTGTATTATTGGTCAGGTTTTGGCACTTGTGGTTGTGGTTGGTTGGTTTTTGGAGGGTAGATTTTTTTGTGTCTTCTTATCACTCTGCTTCGCATTAAGCATTTCTTGAGCTGTTTCACCAATTCAAGAAGCTTTGTATCTCCGTGTATCAATTAAGTTACTTTTGGTTTTACCAATTAAAACTGTGATACCACTACACCTCTTTGGGAGTCGATACGCAAGTCAATGAATTGTTAGCTTGTCAGTGCTCTATTTTAAGGCTGGCAACCACTTACATTATCCACATGCACACAAAAAAGTTGAAATTAAACAGAGTATCACTAGGAATAGAAAATCTTACCTCAAGCATGACAAGAAACTACAGAAAGCTGTAACTGTAATATTTGGAGTTGACCTTCAAATCTGTTGGATTACTTTTGGAGCAACAGCTGATGTTTATGCTGTATGGCATTGTATCATTAGAACTGATACACATCTGTTCCATATTTCATTATCTGGAATGGCCAATTAAAAAGAATAGCCAAAAATGATACATTTAGTTTCTAAAGCAACACAGCAAGAAAGTCGTAACTAATCATGGCTACATCTTAAAATGCAATTAGGGAGCATCTTAATACATTAAAATGCAGCTCATCCTTACATACTGCCATTTGAGATTGCCTTTAATTATTTTTTCGTACTAGTTTTCCAGTGGTTTTTGATTTCCTCTTTTCATTAGAGACCTCTCAGTCAAATTCTTTTCTCACTTATACCAGTGTAAATCTGGAATAAATCCTTTATATTTAATTGACTTATTCTTGATTTACTTTACTGAATCTGAGAACAGCACATGTCCCTTTTTCTTTAGCAGTAACCAAACTGTCCTCCTTAATTTTGAAACTACTCTGAATCAAGCTTTGTAGAAAAAGGTCTCAAAATTTTGAATAGACTTAAGTTTTCTTATTAAGAAAAGACATCATTAAAGAGGACAGTGTTCTGCCTTCCTACTTTATAGGAAGGTACTGAATTGAAAGGCCTGGAATTTAAAATTACTTGCCAAACAGAATTTAACACTGGATGCCTCAAAAGTAACCAGATCCTGCAATGGAAGAAAAAGGAACCGATTGCTTTTATCTTCCTGATGGTGATCACTGGAGAAGACTTTGTGCTGTACCAGCATACACCTGTGTGGTTTGTTAGTAACAAGGTTCAGTGGTGCCCCAAGATTTCTTTAGTGGCTGTTGTCCAACAGTCCCAGCATAATGTCATGGCTGTCTCTGCTCTGTGGTCCCCAGAACCACTACTCAGCAGCATGAAAAATCCTTAGTGATCTAAAGGCAATCAAAATGGGGTATTAAGGGGACAGAAAATCAAATGCAGTGTTTACTTTCAAAAGAAAGATGATAAAGTAAAATTATTTAAAATTTGAACTGTCAATGAAAAAATAGGCTGTATCTTATCTTCATTGTTTCTCCTCTCATTTTCTTGCAATGTTTCTATAAATCCTGTTATATCTTCTAACCCTCCTTCCAAGCAGATCATAGCAGTTGTCAGTAAAGAAATAAGTATCAGCAGATTTGGGAGATAAATTTTTCAGTGAAGAATAATCATTTTAGGAGAGCTTTCTCTGCTAACTGACTTTAAGAAATTTTCCTAGTTTCCTGTAAACTATTCCCTTTGAAAGAATCTCAGCTTGGTCACTCAAAGTCTAAGCCTTCTCAGACATGAATTACTTTGAAAATACAGGACTTTCAACGTACTTTTCCTTCCTGGAGTCATCATAATCATACAGGAACTGTGTTATCTACCCTAGAAAAGATCTGTTTCTTTTCTCTGTTAGCTGTTTTAAAGTAGGCACCGAAGATCCTAGTGGAAATTGGTTAGGACTTCTTAAGACCCATGTACCTGAAGGTCATAAAAGTTTATACAAAAATGTTGCTTTTATCAAAGTAAACTGATGAAGTAGAAATTATGGCACTTTAAATAGAAGGTCAGTATTTTATCAGTCCTGCATAATAAATAAGTTTATTTTTAAGTATAGTTTCTTTCAACTGCTACACATTCTCCCATGGAGTAGAGTATGTTAGCAAACTCCTCTGCAGAACCAGGATGAAGAAACAGTGGACAGATCCTTTAGGGGGTGGTGGATCGGCATTTTTTTATATGGCAGAATTCAGAAATCCACTGATCAACAGTTTTCAACAGGAGATATTTCATCATCTTCATTGCTAAGACTAGTGGTAATTACTTTATATGTCTTTGAGAACAGCCACCACTTACAAATTTAGAAAGAGGGATTAATTCCTCTGACATTTGTTGCTGCTGAACTGTGCTTCTCCATTTCTGTAACAATTACACAGAGTGGGTTTTAGTATGAGAGACCAAAATTGCAGGGTGTTGTTAAAGATTTTTGTTAATAATTTCTTCATAGTCTGAAAGTTTATTTTCTTGTTGCTGCTGTTACAGCGACGCCCAAGCAGATGGCCAGCAATGAAATTCAGAAGAGGGTCTGGACATCCTGCCTATGCTGAAGTGGAACCAGTTGGAGAGAAAGAAGGGTTCATCGTATCAGAGCAGTGCTAAAATTTCTAGGACAGAACACCAGTACTGGCCTACAGGTGTAAGACATTTACTTTGCCTCTCTTTAAAGAAAAGGAGCCCTAAGCTGCTGTAGCCTGATAGAACGAAGATTTTGGATAAGCTTTGTCCAAGAAAAACTATCTAAGATACCAGACTACCACTGCACAGTAGTTTTTGTTAATGGACTGAGACACAATGGTTCATGCTGAACACTTGTCAGTGGACACCTATGGTATCAGAACTATGGCACAAGTGCCATGTTATTGGCTTTAGGTATGGGGATGCACAGTAATCAAAAATACAATAAAGCTTTGGTGCACAAGGGTATTGCCCTTTGGTTCAAGTGTTCTTCTCTGGTATCTCAAAGACCGAGTGACAAATCTGTACCCTTCCAGTGCAAAGAGCACTGATCAGTCTTCACAGGTTATTAAGAATGGTATCTCAATGCAGGTAAAGAAGAAAAGAAATGAGTTTTCCAATTCTTCTGTAAGTGGATGCGAAATACACTCATTTTTCAAATCTAAATTAACCTGGTCACCTAACTCGCAAGTCACAGTGTATATGCTTTCTGGAAGTAGTACAATGTTTCTTGTACATTGCTGATTACTATCCTCTGAACAGCTCATGATACTCAAATTGGTAAGAAATGAAGACAACAGAGAATTTTCACAATGGTGAAATTATTTTGTGGGAGTTCACAATGAAATCGGGCTGGTTTTCAGTTTCAATGTTCACTAAAACTAAATTTTCAAGTTTGTTTCAAGGGATATCTTTCATTCCTGAGCAGTACTCTGAAGTAAAGACAACAGATCCTTTTAGCTGCCAGAGATCTTATGGACCATTTCTTAGGCAATGTGATATGAAACATAAGATTTTAAACAAATGGGTTTCTATCCATTGACATTTCATTGTGAGTCCTTACTGAGAAGCACCAGACTTCAGTGCACCCCTTCCAGAGATTCAGATACAAGTGTTATTGAACCCTGCTGATTCATACAGTGATTTTGTTTAATGCACATAGTAGTTGCATAAATATATATATAAATATATTTTTTTTTATAGCTAACACAAGGCAGGCTCTTGTGACTGTTAAGACTGCATTTTTGTCATCCAGACAAAGGAAATGGATTGCATTATTGCATATTTCCACTGAGTTGTAAAATAATCCTTAATATTAGAATATTTTTATGTTGCGTAGGGAAGGTGGTTCATGTAGTTGCAGTACCATAACCTTTCTGCCTATTGGAACCATTCTTTCTTTAATATTGACCCTTTCCCTCCCTGTACAGAGAAAGACAAGACTATAAATTCACACCGTCAAAAGCAGTTACTCCTTTCATGGAAGGGGTTGATACACACTGAGACCTAGATATTCCACGAGGGGTGGGAACCTAAATACTTAGATGATCTGGGCCTAAGCTATGAAAATATTAAATTCAGGTATTGTATGCACATTTCATTCTAGTCATTGACTATCAAATTTTTTACATACTGTACAAGGCATTTGTATCATTTTAAAGTGAGGTATACAACATTTGAAGTTTCAGATCTCAAGCAGTAAAAAAAGATTGTAGATACCACCTTAATAGTACAGTTATTTACATTTCTTGTTGATGCTTGTATGGTCTAAATTTCATTACTTAATGCTGTTTAAAAAAAATACAAAACCAAAACAAAAACAAACTATTTTTACTTGTTATTTTGTTCAGTAAATAATACAATATTGTATTTTCTGTATTCTTTTATTTTGGCTAACACACTTTTCATCTGTTTTAAAATGTCTAGAGTGAGATTGAAACAGTTCAAGACCTAACCGGTATTAATCTGAAGATACTAACACATTGTCTTGATGCCTGGTGAAGAGCCTGTAGCAAGTGTTCATTTCAATTTGTGTGGGTCTGCTGAGCCCTGTTTCTAATAGACTGGGATTAAATTGCAGGCTGTTAATTCCAGAAGCAATAACCAAATGTATGCACATATATATCCAGTGACACTCATTTTTATTAAATAAAAAAGTATCAGCGCACATCACTTAGACATGTATTTGGTGTGCAATACTTATCATTAGTTTTTCTAGGAATCTTGGAAGTCATCAGCTAAGGTTCATTGGCCAAATGAAGCAATTGTAGAGCTTCCATTTGAAGAATGTCGTAATACTATTAAAATATTTTTTATTTCAGAGTACATTTTGGCAAATTATACAAGAAAATTCACAAAAAGTGACACAGTATTGCAATAAATTCAAGTGATATTCCAAATAAGCAAAGAAGACATTATTATGGGTTTACAGGTCTGCACTTTGACTGATTTACTCATGTCTTATGTATTTTTACCCATGTATGTAATACACATCATGTAATGGAGCTGACAGTGATTGTAACATGATTAGACAAACACAACAACAATTTTACAATCTAGTATTTTGGTTACTTTTGTTTTAAGGCCCTCTTGCATGGCTGAAGGATATTTCTTAGTATTTACAAACTAACTTAAATTTCACACTCCTTCATAAAATAATAACTTCTTTCTCACTTTTTGTTCACTTCATAATTTGATGGCAGATTTATGGGCAGCATTATAGTGTACTTTTGATTTTTACCTATGATGTTATATGCTATGGATTATAACACGGTGAGTTGCTGGGTTTATTTAGTAAAACTGATAGACATATGCTTATGTCTGATAAGAACAGATATCTGAAGAGAAAACCTTCTGCATACTAATGGATGTATAGTGTCTCATTGGTGTCTGCTTTGATATATTCTGTGGTATGTTCTATTTATCCCAGTAGGCAAAAGTTAATTAAGTATTCTGTTGCTGTTTTGTAATCCCATCTGGTTTTCTAATTTTTTAATAATTAAAAATGCCACATTAAAAATTATACCCATATTAATCTATAGGTGTGATGAAATACTGAAATTAACTGAGAATCCTATTCTTATCATTTCATAAAGCACCAGGTTAATTGATCCAGACTGAAAACACATCATGTAACCCTCTTTTCAGATCTCTGTCTGAAATGTTATTCAACAGTTCATAAAGAAATTTCCATCTGGGTCTCTGAAACACTGGCTTCACTAGCATTTCCACTGGTCCTTCATTTGAAAACAATTCAGCGTATTTTGTTTGTTTAAATGCTTACTTACAGAGTCATTTATTCTAACAGTTATTTTAACTCTTGTTTTTTCCTGTAAGTTAGTGTATCTATCTAATGTATGTAATGATTGCAAGATCTGCCAAAATTATCGTTTCTTATTATTTTCCATTTTAGTGTTAAATGGAACACTAACACTAACTAACACTCTCAGTGCTATGCTTCAGCTCATCCTGTTTCACAGAAAAAAGGAAAATTTGAACTACAGGGATTCAAAGCACATTAGTAAGTATCTCTTTAAATCTCAGTAGGATGAAACAAAGAATTAGACACATATATCACATACAGATTATTGAAAAAAGACTCTTATGTTTGCAAAATTATATTCAGACATTAAGAAATTCTGGAATTGCAGAAGAAGTGGAATTGTAATTTTGGTCCTTATGCTCCCATGTGCATACATATAAGGATGCAGTGTTATTTAATTGCCTGCTATGTTTCTTAGTGCACACTATGACGCACTGGACAGAGAGAGTGAAGGCTGTCCGTAAGAAGCAGCTATTCCATATTGTTCTCCTCCTTGCTCAAGTTTAGGTTTTGTTGCACTTGGTTACATATTGTGCAAACCCTGCTTGGAAGACTTTTTTTTTTTTAATCACAGACTTTTCTTCCATAACCATCACCATTATACTTGAGGGATACACTCACCTTGATTTATTTGTGTTCTGACCATTCCTGTGAAGGGAAACAATTTACCAGAGAACACCAATGTGAAACTGTTCTTCCTTTTCTTAGAGTTGCCTTCCTTGTTCTCAACAGTTTCTGCTGCTCATGGTGTAGATGTCTTGTAAGTAACAACCTCCTTCATTGCACCATTATAATTTGTCTTCAGACTTAGTTCATTTTCTGCAAATAACGTGTGGTGGGATTCTGGGGAAAAAAAGCTCAGTAATCACTGTATTTTGAAAAACTGTGCAAGCCAGATTAAATTTTCACAAACTGAACAGAATATTTGACTTTGCAAACTTCACCATTTTTCCTTGGTCAACAGTGTTCAAGCCATAAAACTCACTACACAAGTATCTGAGACAGCTGAATAGTTGAATCACTAGTTTGCCAGCCAAATGTGGAAAAGGAAGTGGTAAGACAATTTACCAGTGAGCAGGGAAGAGATTTTCTTTACAGAAGAGTAATAAGGCTTCCAAGGAAAACATGAGAATATTTCTATATTCTGCTAGAGCACTTCGTGTTGGTTTATGTTCCAGCTCACAAACCATCAAAGGAAAATTTCATTTTGCATACAATGGTTGAAGCAATGGCTATGTTATTATTTTCTGACACCAACCATAAAGCTTTGTATAAAGACAAGATCCACCCAGAAGGTACCACACCTGCACAAAACCATAGTGCCTACAGCACTGTTATCCATTAGGAGAAGAACTGGAATAGAACACAAATTCAGCCCAGATCAACATTTTTGCTCTCAGGGAATTTATTGCTTCCAGTGAGGAGAAAGAATAGCAGCGAGCACTGTTTTCCAGAGTAAGATTATTGGAATCTTTATGTGCACATTCTTGCAGAGAACTACTTGAAGCCTAAAAAACTCAGAATTAATTGCTACTGAGCAATAATGTAGCAGTCATCATATTTTAGAGACTCCAGGAACTAATACCTGCTACTAGATTTCTTTATGGATGTAATGGTAAGTTGGGTTTGGGTGTTGTTTTGGGGGGATTCAGTTTTTTGGAGGAGGAGGAGAAAGTTAAAATACAGGAAAGCGGAGGTGTCAGTGTTCTACAAGCAGGGCAAGGAACCTTATGTACAGCTTTGAGAGCATCAGTACCATGTGCCAGTGGCACTATGTGAAAACACATGAGGTCTTCCTTCATGCCCGGCTCCATCATTTAACAATCAGAAATGTCACCAGAACCACCAGCTTCTGCCTAAATCTGCAGGGGTCCATATTTCATCTCATGGAGGGTTTATGTCACTCCTTAGGGAAAAATCCTTGAATTGCTGGCAGCATTTTGAGGTAGAAAAGTGTGCTGGTAGTGCTTTACGAGAAGCCAAGTATGACAAAGCAGGGTAGCCCTTGTGTAAAACTGAAAGGGACAAATGAGATTAATCTTACCCAGAGCAGCCAATATTTTTGTGACTGGACCACTGATAAAACGTTTGAGTCTGTGGGCTGAGGCAAATTGATTTAGACAATGTCATAATCCTAAAACTAGCATTTAATTATCAGCTAATTGTCAAATCTTAGGAGAGTTGCTTGACTTCTTTTAATTTTTTTTTTTTTTTTTTTTTAAATGAAGTTGGAAACAGTTGAGGATGCCAAGTGGAATAAAGCATCTTTCTGATAGGAAAAGAGTCTCATGTCTGGAAGAAAGTTCCACTTGATCTTTCTTCCATATGCAGGTTCTGGTTAATGCAACTCTTTCAAGGTTTTTTCCTGTTATTGACTGAATTCTGTCAATAGATTCATCCATTCTGGATTTCTTGGAAATATTTTGTTTAGACATTTTTGTCAAACAAACTAGTGGTCTATTCAGTGGAAAACTTGCCCCACATAATTTTTTAAAGCAGTGAAAGGACTTTAAAAGCAGGCCTCAACACATTACTTTTAATTGCACCCATTTAAGTAAGCAGATATTTTTGCCCAGTTAACTAATACAGATGCCTGGTGTCTCTATTGTCTCTCTGGGAAGATAGTGGTTAGGGATATTAATTAAAATCTTCCTATGCAGTTTGCATTATTTCCTTTGGTGTAGCTCTTATTTGAAAAACAAAAGGCCATTTTATGGTTAATGATAGTTTGAAAGAGACTTAGTTTATTGACTGTGTTTCCTCAGACACCTAGAAGCTCTTAGTAATAACTCACTTATGCCTGTCTAGCTTTGCTTGGTCTGCTGTTCTTATTACTACATCTCTTTTTTTCTTTTTTTTTTTAGTTTCAATAGGAGGCATTAAATTTTGTTTTGGGAGGTAGCAAACGGTACTCTAATCTGATGATCACATTTGACTACACAGCAGCAATGGTGTCCTTTTATCTAAGATTTTCAGTTTAAAGCTTTTCAGCTCTGCCTTGCCTACGAGGATGTCAGGATCACAGCACAGCCACCCACCCCTTTTTCAGTTTCAAAATGCAGCTTTCCAAAGGAATAACATGGTGTGCCTGTCGTAGACATGTGGCCATTTTCAACATGACCTGTTTCCAGAAGGAATCCTGTTCCTAGAGGTGAGTCTGGCAGTCTAGGTTAAAAACGGAGTGTGACTGAAAATAACAAACTCTTTAAAACATAAACCATGTGTGGCTGCAGTGCCACTGGATGAAATTACCTCCAGTGCTCACCAGCCTCTGGGCTGCAGCCTCACCCCAACCACAACCCCTCTCCGACATGGACTATGGGATGGGAAGAAAGCAGGGCAAGAGATGCTTGAAGGACTGCAGGTGCTGTTCCTGCCCAGAGAGCGAAGAGACAGTGGGCACCTTGCTTAGACTTCCATTCTCTGGAGAAAGAGGGTGACCTTGTGCCACTCCCTGCCTTGTCAGTGCTTAGTAAGAGCAAAGGATCTCCTCTGCAGCCCCTTGAGGAGAGCGTGGCAGGGTGAGATGGGAAGCATGAGTGCACAGCCTTGTTTCTGTGCAGGACAGCACCCTGCAGCCGTGCACATGCACACCTGCACCCCCTCACACTCACCCACTTCTTCCAGCTGCTGTCAACAATGCAGTTTGGGTTTCAAATGTTTTCCCAGTGCAGGGCCTAGAGAAGTGAACAATGGGGCTAATACAAACCCAAGAGCACTCTATTACTGTAAAAGAAAACACAAAGTCATTTCACTCTCCAGCTCCAGCAGCACCAGTGTGCATCCTGCTGTGAGGATCTGACTTTGTCCTCCTCTCCTGAGGTGCAGCAGGTGAGGATGTTAACGAAAGGTGGCAAGTGCCTGGGGCTTTACTTGACCTGCAGGCTTCTGCCTAGAGGGAACCAGACATGACAAGAAGACTGGTGGGAGCTGACAATCAGGCTCCCATCCCCAGTTCAGAAAAGATGCAAGGTTCTTTGCACCCAAAAGAGTGAGCGAGCATGTGACGGGATTAGTCAGTGCCCAACTGCGCAAGGTCTGTGCCAAGGGGTGAAGTGTGTGCTGTGTCCTGGATTCTGCTCTAGAGGTTGCATTTGAACTTGTAGAAGCAGGAAGTAGTTTCAGGTTGTGGCTCTGACTCAAATATACACTTAAATCAGGGAGACCGGACTCCCAAAATCAGTAAGACATTGATTTTTCAGACATATGCTGCTATTTACTAGCAACAGCCTAGGCATAAAACACCCTTGCCTTGTATATCATGCAATTTTTCATCAGTCATATCCTCAGGAATACAGGCCTCCAGTATGCAAAGGTATGTATTTTCTTGGGAACACTTGCTTTGGAATTGAATTCCTGGAGCTGATGTGGAAATACTCTGCAACACTTTATGCTGTTCCCTGAGGAATTTAAAGCATTACTGAAGGATGCTGAGATATCAGTGATGAGCATCACTAGAAGTAAAGAACACACAGAGATGTATACACAAACACACAAAGAAAGCCAAACATTTCTCTCTGCTGCACAAGAGGAAATCTGAGCAAGACACTAATGAAATCAGATGAACCCTTCACTGAGTAAGCGATGAAGTGCTGTGTGGAGGCTAGTCCAGCTGCGGTTTATTCTAATGGTTTAGCACAGTCACTTTGGGATCTAAATGATGAATGGAGCTTTCATTTGTCTCGTCTGTGTCTTCCGTCCAGCCACTGACTACTGCACATTGGAAATACGTCAGCTTTTCTACTTCTAAGATTCTGTACACACAAAACTGAGGTTTATAGACACAGTTGTTTTAGTAAAAGTTCTGACAGCTGCCCCTGTGTTGAATAAGCAAAGATATATTGGCTTTTAGAGAGACTCTAAGCCCTGTAGGTTTGCTCCTTCTTTCACCCTGCAGTGGATATTAATAGTTGTACAGTATTTAGAGAGCTCATCCGAAGTACTACAAATGAATGTCAGTTATCACACGTGGTAAGGGGAAAAGAATGAGTAAAACCACACTCAGACTAACAAACAATACTCTTCACCATATCTACTAAGACTCAGATATTTTCATGAAAATTGTTGTGGAATGATTCTGAGTGTTAAATAGACAGCAGTACTTTTGCTCTGAAGAAAGGAGATTTTATCTTTCATTTTCCATGAAGTTATAATGATAATCAGCAGCCCAAAATAAAAATAGAAAGCACACCTTTTTCATTAGGTTTAAAGGTTTAAAAACATGAATGTCTGCCTAGATTGATAGCATCAGTGGTTTTTTCCTCGCTGATTACATGCAGGATGCCAGCCTACTTACTGTGTATTATTTTCAATAAAAGCATTTCAGATGTTTTGGGATACATTTATTTCTATATTTAATCAATTTAATCGTTGACATTAGTACTAAAACCACTGTGATTATTTCAAATATCAAAAGAAGTATAAGTAAACATTTAGCAGTGGAAGGTAAATACTAATAAAAACTTATAGGTAAAGATCCTTTTTTTTTTTTAGACATCTTGCTCAAAAAAACCTCCAAAGTGTGGAGAAAAACAAAAATGAGTGATATTTAAATATACTGACAAGTATCTCATGTGACCTCAGTGACCGAATGAAGAGCATCCTGGAAAAGCTAGATCTGAAAATGGCTGTTTCTATGGCAAAGCTTTACTTCCCTCCTACTGATATTAAATTGGAATACAGAAACCATTAGGAGTCTTCAGTTACTGAAGTGCCCCAAAAGAGGGTGCTTCAGCTGACAGGCACCTCTTAGGTAGGCAAGGGGATGCACACCTGCAGAGAAAGAGGAGAGCTTAATGGTATGTGCAGCCACTGTATTGGAAATTGTGAATAGCCAAATCAACTTAGACACTGTGCTCTTTCCTGCTTTCTTCCTTTAAAGCAGCTATGTCAGCTATTGTAACCTGCAGGATGGCTTCCCTTCTGCCTTTACACCAGTCCCATTTTAGCCCACCACTTCCAAAAAAATAATCCGCAACCAAACCATAATAAAAAAGTCTCAGCTAATTCATTGCAGCACTTGAAAGCAAAGATTTATAAAAAATCTTTAGCACAGTGATTAGCCAGAGGGCTGGGGGAGGGTGTGCTGGTACATTTGAAACGAGAATTATTGGATGACATTAGCATGGCATTCTTGAAAATAAAAAGCAGATTAAGCATCTGTGTCAGAGAAGCATTACAGCCTAAATGGAACTAATGCCATGAAATACTGCTCATAAAAATGAGTGCTGCTTTAGCTGTTGCTCTTTTTTTAATTTATTTTAAGGGGTTATGCAATGCAATACACAACTTTACTCAGGATGATAACTTGTGTCATACTCATATATGACTTTGGCAGAGACACAAACCCTTATAGGAAAACATTGCCAGCAGCTAGTAAAGATTCTGGCATTGAAACACATGTAATTGCGTTAAAAGGGAAAACAGAAACCCAGCTCACAGAGGGAATTTTCTGGTCTGATGCCTGTCCACACAGACATCAGTGAGGGAGCAGGTTGCTGTGGAAATGAGCGCATCCTCACAACAGTCAGTTGGTGAATCGTTTGCTGGGAGCCTGGCTGGTGAAGCAGCTGACAGCTGGGCATCAGCACAGGCAAAGGCAACAGCCTGGGCTTCAGGAGGAGGAGACACATGCCACCAGCTTGCCTGCCTCAAGGGTGGAGCACCTCTGAGGCCATTCGCCACGTCTGCTTTTGCCACAACAGAGACAGAAACCCAGAAGGCATAAAATGTTCCCTTCCCACACACCATCATTTTTAGTGGTGGTGGTGGTTTTACTGGTGGAAATGAAGCACTCTCCACTTCAGCACTGGCCTCAGAAACCCAACGATAAATGGCCATACAAACTTCAGTTTCTGACAGGAACAGTCAGGATTGATCTTGGTAAGACTTGGATCCCTGAAGTGTGTTTCCAGTATCACCCTTCCTGGCATAACAGTGGAAAAAGAGAACAACAGGTAGCAGAGCAGCCATGTACAGAGAAAGCACAACAATATGTGGATTTGCTGTAGAAAGAGGTGGAGGTGAATTTCATTGCTACTTACAGTTTCTTATCTCTGACTCTTGTTTCAGTGCTAACTACCACAGAAATAGCCAATCTGATAAAATTCTCGACATCAAAGTGCATGTAGCCTTAGCCTTCTTAGTAGGGCTGAGTGGACATCACAAGTAAAGCCAAAATTTCAAGCTATTTATGTACCTGGAGTACTTCAAAACCTCCAGAAAACAATTTAAAATGCACACTTAAAAGAAACCACAGTCATTTATTTTAAAAATCCTTATTCTTATACCTGAATTGTAATGGGGGCACCCTAACTCCTCAAGGAAAGGTCAAACTCTGTGTCATTATACAGATACTACACAAACAGCTTCCTAAAATCAAGTCAGCACAGCCTCAGCCCGGTAAAATGATAGATACCATGCATCATGTAACCAGCTAGCTTATATCTATATGAATTGAAACATGAGTAAAGGAAGCTCCTATCTGCTGATCTGCTACCATGGAGCAACTGCAACCAAGTCTGTTCTAGGTATAAGATTTCTACTGCCTGAGCTTTCCAGTCCTTGAGTTTATCTATCTTCTCTCTTCTGCTTTTATGGGAACAACACTACGAACTTCAAAGTGCGACCTTATTCCTGGAGTGCTAACAAGAGATCCCAGGCTCTATAAGATTTCCTTGCAGAAGGTGAGCAATTCAGGGCAGAAGTTTGGACAGGTAAATGAACGCAAGAGAAATGTAGGTAGAAACGCCAGGAGAAAGTAGTGTCTGACTCAGTATCAGACTCAAAAATCCAAGAGTAATTTGAACAGCAACAGCAAATATGTGCATTCTCCATTCTCCATCCATCCCTAAAGGTATGCCAGAATGTAATGAGATCTCTGCACAGGATAACAACCCTGGGAGGAATCCTGAAGTACTGGCTACAAATACAGCCTGGCTTTCAAGACCCATTGGCAATGCATTTAATGTTTGGGGGGGGGGAGGGGGGGGTCGTAATTTTAATGTGTAGTAACTCTAGCAACTCTGTTTCCATTGTAATCCAAGGGTTAGTTTTTCATCTCAACACAAAAAAGAGAGCTGGTCTGTCTTTGTAAGATTTTCCTAGTACTGAACAGCAAAAGCCACTTTATTTCCACCACTCTCAAGTGACATTCAAAACAATGTTGCCAATTTAATTTTGTCAAAAATGCTAATTGAGTTGAAGATAGGCTAGTTAATAGTAGAATGGGGGTCCATATTGCAGCCCTGGGTATTGCAGAAGTTGTTCCCAACAGTAGACAATAATCAGACTACAAAAACTAAATGGAGAGGTGGACTTAGAGCGCTCCAGGACTGCTGCACTGGGAATTAAAAAAAGTAATCTTCTTTCTCATTTCAATGGAGCTGGAAGTGAGATAATGCACCTGGCATACAGATTAATAAGAAATAGGGCAAAGAGAATGCTGGATTCATTTATGGACTTACAGATAGTTAAATAAATTTCTACATTACTTAGTTTACCATACAGTGGAATCTCTCAGTTTAGGTAAATGGAATACCAGGAAAGAAATCCTGGGAGGAATTCAGTGTAAGTTCTTCTGTAAAAAAAGAAAAACAAAAAAAGCCCAAAAAAACAAAAACATAAAAAAAACCCCAAAAAACCCCAAAACCCCAAGAATAAAATCAACTTACACTGATTTACATTCATTGATCCCTTACATTACATCAACTTACTTCTTACATTAATTAAAATTATACTTATTTTGTTACGTATTATAATCAATCCTTTCATCTTTTGACAGAGAGGCCAACCATCATACCAGAAATCATTTTTTTTCCTCCGTATATAAATGAAGCAGTGTTGCATTAATATTCTTCCGTCCAGTTAATTTCTGACTTTTTTTTGTCTTTTTACACCAAGGCTGCCAAAAATGTTATGAATTTGTCTCTCCTTTATTTTTTTTTCTTTTAGTTTAAGCCTATATTAAATGAACATATCATACATAAAATTTAATTTCTTTGTCTTACTAATGCTGGTTAATTGTGAAAGGAAATACCCTCCCATAAGACTTTGTGGACTCCTGGCCTGGCATTATTTGTTTTTCTGAGGGAACTTTTGAGATATGTCTTAAACTAGTTCCCCAAAAAAGTGCAGTAGCCTACCAGATCAATTTCATATTCATAATGGGCTCATACCATGGATGAACATGACTATCAGTTATATTGCCAACTTCAAATGAGATGTGGTGATCCACGCAGCTCTGAACCAGTAACTCGACAGGAAAAAAATCAATAAAATTATCATCCTGAACCCTATAGAGTCATAATACAAAGTGTCTGGTAAAAGTGTTTTTCTGAGTATCCATATGTTTTGTCCCTGGTAAATCCAAACAGAATTATTTTGTTTCATAGGATATGAACCTAATTGTGTCTTTGACAAGTATTAGCCTGGAAAAATCATTACTGGGCCTTGAAGGTCGACATGACTCTTTTCCTCCCTATACATCAGCTCTAGTAATACAGGTCGCATAAGGCTAAACACTGATGTCAGAGGTCTGGGCAGGCAAATTATTTTTCTTTTCTGCCTTGAGTAATTCTTCTGCATTTTGATTGCCCTTGGTGGATTTGCTCACATCTTACTCTTGTCCAGGAAGCAGGTTGCAGGAAACAATCCACTGATGAGGTGTGAGCAGGGATGCAATCTAGCTCCTTCACTTTTACTGCCCTGGCAAATTGCACTGCCTGGAGCAAACGGATTATTACAAACTCATCTTGCTTAACCAGATATATTAATACACAGATGAGCTAAACTGAGAACCACATCTACTGAATAAGGGGTCATTCTTACACAAGACTTTATCATGATCCAGCCTTAGTTAAACCAGCAAAAGTGACAGGAAAGCATTATACACTGTTAATAAGGTTTTCAGACAAGCAGAAGTACCTGGAATGTCCTGATGATCTGACTTAAAAAATTCATCACTCATGTCTATAAAGTCTAATAAATATGTGAAACTATAACTTCTCCTTTTTTATCTGTTCACTTTTGTTATAAGCAGACATTTCAGGCTGAGCATTTCATGGTGATTATATATTGCAATACTCAGATGGCTAAAGTCATGGGACCTTTAGTGCCATGTCTTTTGAAACTGCCAAGCTTGCTATAACTAGCCTGTAATAGATGACCTGTTATTTAGGTGAACGATATGAAGCCCAGAAGATAAAATGAGTTTAGTACTCCAGATTCCCACACATGCTGCCCAATAGGTGCTACACTCTTTGCAGCATTGGATTTACCAGTAGGTACCAAATAAAATACATATGTATCAGTGTAAAATTTGGTCTTGGTATAAACCAGAAGTTGTCATCTCTTCTTGTTCTTCCAATACAAAAGAGCATGAGAGGGACACAATTGCAATGTAAATGTAATCCATGATATTTGCCCACGTGCATACCCTTCAGGTCTGCTTCAATACATTTTTCTAGCCACACTTTTTTTTTAATAGACACAAACACTCAGTCCTTCATGCTACTGGCTGTGATTAAGCTTGGGGTGTAGCAGGCCTTTTTGTGATTGCTATGGATTGTTCAACTCAGGAAATCTGGCTTTTCTTTCAAGGTTATTTCATGGTTACTGTGGTCAAGCTATTGCAGGCGTATTGTTTTTTTAGTTACTCTTCCTATCACAAGTCCTCACTCGTTTGAGCTCACCTCAAGCAAAATCAAAATATCAGCTTGTCCAGAAAAGATAAGATTTGTAATTGCTATGATTGATAGAAATGCCCCTAATTCCTATTATGGAGCAATTTTCAAATTGCTACGTCCTGAGAGTGAAAAAAAGAACAACTTTAGAGCTTTCAGTTTTGACTCAAGTTCACATCCAACGAAAACACAGAATTCGTATGGAAATACTTATGTCAGTGCTTTATGCTATCCCTGTTTGTTCTCACTGTTGCATCAAGTCTGAAACTACAAAGGATTACTAAACTAGCTGGGGTACCTCCTATATATCTGTCCCCAGTGTATAAGAGGCACCTACCCCTCTAGCGAGCCCAGTCCGTATTTTTGTCCTAGGTATCCCATCTTAGCATGAAATTTTCTTTTTGATAATTGAAGATTACAGTGCACTTTTTGAAGGTATTTCACACCTCAGAAGTGTGGTGATAGAGACCATCAGTGCAACTACCTCTGAACTGGTATGTCCATCGCTTGGAAAAGCATAGCATAGAGAAACTAATGCTCCCAAAGCTGTACGGCTCTGTCAGATCCTGTTGCCAGTGAGAAGACTTCCCCAGTAACCCCATGTACTGTCCCCAGCACCACCATAACTGTACAGGTTTCCAACTGCAGCTGTGAAATAGAGCCTTTTATAAGGAAGTCCAGGCAATAATTGTAGCCTATATTGAATGTCAGAGGGACTTTCACAGCATGCATACTTATGTTACACTCAGACCTGAGGGCCGACCAAACTCAGGGCAGAAGCCAAATCATCAAAGCACTCTTCACCTCAGGCATGTGCAAATTCTGTATTTCATGTGCCAAAAGCCCAGCACAGAGCATCTTGCTCAGGGAAGCATCGTTTTGCTTTTGTGTTTCTAGAACTAGTACAATGGAACAAAGTCATTTCAGACAAAAAGTTCTATATAAATACTCTATCAGAATTACCACCTTGTTAATTTTCCTGTATCACTGGTTCATGTTCTAAGAAAGTCAATTGGCATAAAAATTCCACATCAGATGCAAGGTGGGTCTTGTGCTTCCCTGTATGCTAGTTGGTGACATAGCTAACAAAAAGGAGGTTTACGGTAATCTTTGGCAACAGCCTAGCTTAACTGTGCAAGTGCAATTAATTGCAACTTATGCAGAAGTCTTGCCCCTTGCATTTTGATTTTTAAACTGATTTAGTCTTTTGTTTGAGCCTACTGTGTCTTTTCCAATTCTTTTAGTTGGAAGGGTCAAGACCATAAGTAGCACTGGGTATGATACAAGTAATCAGTGGGAAGTGGGATAGAAGCAGGTTAT
Organism: Nestor notabilis; assembly: GCF_000696875.1. Lineage (NCBI taxonomy): Eukaryota > Metazoa > Chordata > Aves > Psittaciformes > Psittacidae > Nestor > Nestor notabilis. The sequence goes on along the minus strand of NW_009929739.1, from coordinate 49,396 downwards.
TGATTTATTAATCACACATAATTAGCCGGCAAATGTGTAATTATCCTGAACTGCATATTCAGGATACACTATCAGCATTGAATTATATAAACACCAGCACTAGACACACACAAAATGTTGATCAATGTCAAATTTCTAACACCCTTCTACAGCTAAACCTCCAGGTGTGAGTCCCTCCCTTTTGCACCCAGTACCGTCTATTCTTCTTCCAAAATGAAGTTTCTTTTCTGCACAATCTCTTCATAATGCCCAGGTTACTTAAATTAGGGTAAGGAAGCCTTAAGCAAACTTTTGTCACTGTTAGATTCCTGTTTGTGTTACTAGTTACAGGGCAAACATACTGTCAGAACAGATAAGTTTTGATATTCTATCCATATACAAGGCTTACATTCACGTTCCTACCAGATCATCTGTTGTCATCTGGGTCATGTTATCAAGAGGAGGCAGTGCAGATTTTCCGACACTGATATTTAGTAATAGTAGTAGTAGTAATAATAATAATACTCTGTATGTACTTGTGTAGTTCTTATATACTGTATGTACTTGTGTAGTTCTTATATACTGTATATACTTATGTAGTTCTTGTTACCCTAAGCAGCAAAATACTTCAAGGTGTTAGAACTGAGCATCTGAAAATATAAGTCAATTTATCTTGATGACAAACATCTTTGGGAGACAAGCAAGGATGCCAGAGACTGAGATTACAAGAAGTTTTCCCAGGTGACCTAAGAAGTTAAAATCAGAAAATGGCCAATAGTTCCCTAAATCCCTTTCTAAGAGGCAAGCAATGCAATAATCCTTTCTCCCTTCACTCTCCTGTGCAATAAATGTAATGGGTTTATCTTTAATAAATTTATTAAACTGAGGGTTTTTTAGGCAAATAGGATAGTGCAATTCATTTTACATTTGGTTGGAAAAATAGACACTACCTAAATCAGGCCTATAATATATATTACATACCTTATATATTGCATGTAACTATTGTGATTATACAGTAGGATCAGCCTGCATAATTTTGCAAAGAGCCGGTTACCAACCCCATGGGAGTATTGTTAATTGCAATATGTATGACTACTGATTTAGCACAGGAAAAATAGAATTCAGCTGACATACGAAACTTCCTGGTGCAGGAAAGTTTGACACTGTTGCTAGATTACCAGTTATGCCTCCAGCCAGAAGAAGTTAAAGCTCACAGAGCCATAAGATCCTTCATTACGTTTTTTTGGAGTTTCCCAGAATTGTGTTGAAAGTCTTGGTGCCATATTGTGACCTCATCAATTGCAAGTTGAAATCAAAGGTTTTGCTAGTCACTTAAAAAATTAAATAAAAGTTCCTTCTAGGTCTAAAAGGTTTCGATATGTCTTTTAGGTATGTCAATATAAAGCTACAGCTGCCAAAGCAAGGCAGTCTTGATTGTTACACTTATGGAATAAAGGATAGTACTAAATTAAGGTGGAGGTTTTTTCCAGTTAATTGTGTATGTATGTGTAACAGAACAGTGGTTGCCCTGTTATCTTACATAGTTTTGAATATGTCTGCTTTATTTTTCTGTTTTACTTTATGCTGTTTTCAGAATTCTGTAAAAACAGAGCAGTGTAAAATAGTGTACTGCTCGGCCTTCAGTTTCAGAGGAAGAAGATACAGATTTCATGGCACAGCCCCTAACAAATGACGATCCATTGAAATTCAATCATATGTATGCTCTAACAATTATTTTTTTATAGCTTTCTGCAGGCTTCTGCTAGGAGATTTATAGCATGTGCTATACTATTTTCCAGTCCTTCAATGTTCTAATGTGTTAAAAAGTTTCTGACCTTTAAAGAGCCAAATTTGAGGGGTTTATTGATGCTTTGTCATTCTAGCTCATCATTGTTCCCATACTCATCACTATTCTTCTTCTGGAAATACCTACATGACTGTTAAAATAGTAGCCAAGGTTATTTTATTTTCAAATGTCCTTCACATACATATTTATAACTCTTACAGAATGTCAGGAAATTTTCTTTGCGCTACAGTATTGTTCCTTCCTACTCCCTTAGGTGCTCCTCACATTCATCCATTCTCATGCTGAGTTTCCAGAGAAGTCCAGGAAGTGCAGTCAGTCACTTCTTGCACAGAAAGCAAAAACAGAGTGTGTGGGTAATGACCTGAAATGGGAATACATCTCATGGAACTTTGTTTATAGCCTGTCCAGATTATACACTGCTGTTACATTCTGTCTTGGTTTAAACCCAGCTGGTAACTCAGTAACATGCAGCCCCTCTTTCTTTCCCCCCTCTATGGGTGGGATGGGGAGGAGAATTGAAAGAATGTAAGACCCATTGTTGAGATAAGAACAATTTAATAACTAAAAGTCCAATATAATACCAATACTGCTACTAATAATAATAAGAGAAATAACAAGGGGAGAGAATATAAAATGTAAAAAGGAAAGGAAAAAAACCCCAATAAACCCAAACAATGCAAAACACAATTGCTCACCACCCTCCAACTGATGTCCAGACCAATCTGAGCAGTGATTGGTCCCTTCTGGGTAACTCTCCCCAGTTTATATACTGGGCATGACGTGCTGTGGTATGGAATACCCCTTTGGCTAGTTTGGGTCAGGTGTCCTGTCTCTGCTTCCTCCCGGCTTCTTGTGTCCCTCCTCACTGGCAAAGCATGAGGGACTAAAAAGTCCTTGATCAGAGTAAGTGCTACTTGACAACAACTAAAACATCAGTGTGTTATCAGCATTGTTCTCAGACGAAAGCCACTAGGAAGGCTAGACTTAGCTACTAGGAAGAAAATTAACTCTGTCCCAGCCGAAACCAGGGCATCTGGATACCTGACTGAAGAGCAGTTTAATGCATTGCAAAATCTTACATTAAAAAGGTCATATTACAGATGTTTGATCTTTCAGGAAGTTCATTAATTACTATAAGAAAAAAAAAGAAAAAAATTCACTAATGGAAAGCCATCCTGGAAGTAAGTATAGCTTTGAAATGCCAAGGTTGGCATTGCTGTATATGAAAATGTCATTGATAACAGGGTATGCAGAAAAATTTCTTTTTTATTTGTATTAGAAAAATCAGACTGTAGCTATTTGTCCTGGTGCTCATATCTAGTAACTCTTTTAAAGTGTAGAGTACTGCTGGCACTCAAACTAGCTTTTATCATTACAAATATATGTTGTCAATGGCTTGCTTTGTGTACTTTTTACAGCTGCTTTCCTTAGGCTATTTCATTTGACAAATACACCCATCAAAATCAAACATACATGCATGCAAATGCGTATCACTAGGCAAGTTTCATTTTTATTTACACCCTTGCACAGGTGATAGGCTCTCTGAGTAGGGCAACCTTGGATATTTTATTGCCTTTTCTACTTTTCTTATGCTGTTTCTTTCATTAGTTAGGCATATGGCAGAGGTACTCCTTTCTAATTAATCTTCTCTGTTCTGTCTGATGATATTTGTTTAGTTAATCTGATGATTGCTTTAAAAATGCTATACTGTAACACCACTCATGCTAACTTAGATATGACTGTTTAAACTTCCATTTATCCAAAAAAAATTGATTATTTGCACACTGAGATACAATAAAGGTAGCATTGTCAGTTATAGTAACACATGTTGTTTAAGCAGCTGTACTGCAGTCAGCTGTAAATTGGTAAACATAAGGAAATGTTTTTAAATGTTCAACAGGTTTCCATTGCCACACAACCCTCTGAAGGGCTTATGTAGTTTTGAAGGTGTGTTCTGAGGGCGATGGGGAAGCTCCCATACCTCCTGGTAGGGTAGAGTTTCCCATCTCCAGAAACTGCTATGTGAGTGATTTTGTAGCAGCCTTATGAGTATCTTATTATGGCAGTAATTTCTTCAGTTCACTTAACCTGCTGGATGTGCTGACTGCAACGTCCTGACAGAAATGGTCCCAGGTAACTTAAGGCTGCTAAGAAGTCATTCAACAGCAATAATTTTTCTGTGTGTTATGAAGCGAAGCAGCTCTGGTCCTCATCCTCCATAAAAGAACAAAGCTATAGCTGATCACGAAGATGCCTTCTCTTTTGTCCACTTGACCGTGGCACCTCAAATGGCCAGAGAGGTGATGGGGAAGGTCTGTGGGCCACAAAGGAAGGTGAGAGCCCAGCACTACATGACAACTGAAAAACGTCTATCAAGTAGGCATCCTTGGACCACAGAGCCCAATGGGATATATTGGTCAGATAGTATGGCCTCAGAGGCCCACAGTTTGAGACATATTGGAGCCTCCTGCTTAAAAGGTTGTGGCAAAAAAAGGTGACTTGCTAGAGTCACAGCCTTCACCCCAGGGCACGTATGCTGGTTTCTCACTCGCTTTTCTCTTCCTTCTCATTCATTCTCATTTCACATCACCTTTCTACATTAGTTCCCAACTGCTTCTCTTGTTTATGTTATATAAGCTTGTAAGGCAAATTCTCAGATCATAAGTCATTGCTTCTGTGCTGAATTGTTTCTGCCATCTATTAGCTTTTAAATAATTCATGCTTTTCTGTATTTAGCTACATCCTTTCTCCATCACATACATCATTGTTTTCATCTGTTTTGCCTGACTTAGAGTAATATAATGCAGGACATTTAAAATAATTTACATCATTGATTTTTTTTTCCTTCAGCAATATATTCTTTCTGCTTCAACAGGCAGCAGCAGTGTTCCTATTGCTATTAAAGCAGAACTTGCCATTGGCACTGTTAGAGGCAGCTGAAGGAAAAGCTTTTTTTGTCCTTGCTCTTTTTTACTCCTTGCTCTCAACAGTTATATTAAAACACTACAGACAGACATCAGTTCAGTGTCTACATGTTTCTGAATAAGCAGAGTGAAAGAGGAGAAAAAGACATATTTATCAGTTTCTTTTGCGCAAGGCAAAGGGGGAGTTCTCTTTGTTTTAAAAAGAATAGGAATTGTCTGGAAGGTTACCCTACTTTTGTCAGCACTAATAACATAACATGATGGTTCTACCCTGGAGAGTCACACATAGCTGATAAAAACAGTCATATGATAAGAAGAAGTATATTTAATGGCGACCACAGATCTGGGTGATTTCCATGAAATCCAGTTACCCACCTGCTTCCTCCTCTATGATCCTGGGAAAATCACAGTGCCCCTAAATCCCAAGGGGGCTCTAGGAGAAAGAAATGCTGTCCTTGCCATGATGGCAAGTACCTTAACTCTAGGAGCTTGCTTTAGGAAAGGGGGTTTACCAACCCCTGTGAAATACCCCAGCTTGTCCATAGTGCCTTAGCTGCACATACACTGGGGCCCAACACCTGGATCAATAACAGGCAGAGTGGCAGCAAGGCTTAAACTTCGCATCTGGGAAGCTGGGGAGAGAAGCATGTCTGAGACACCTCATTTTAGCAGTACCCCTAACACCACTCTGGGCAGACATCTGATGGGAAAAAGAAACAGAGATTTAAACCCTCTCATCTTCCCTGATGTGCTTAAACCACGCTTTGACTGTTTTCCTTCAGCACATAACTTTGCTAAATCCTGTTTCTGGTTGCTGTCTTTGTCTAGTAAGAAATTTGCCAATGTTTTCCAACTGATATCAAGATGAAAAATGTTTTGTTTGAAATCGAGCCATTAAAAAGCAGTAGATCTGTGATTTTTAAGGCAAAATTCTCCTTAAGAGCTGAAAGTCTTAAAGGTGACCTATGAAGCAGGAGATCCATTTTCCATTCTTTAATGCTTATTTATCGTGTTTATAGAGCATTCAAGAATTTATTTTTCAAAGTCACTGAACTTTTTAAAATGCATTCTCTCCCTTTCAGATTAGGAATACTAGGGCCTCACTATGTCCTCTGGGCCGCAGAAAACCTTGCCATCTTTGAAGAAAGTCCAGAAAGGCTTCACAGCTCCACTGTTTACTGGCTAGTTGGCTCACACAGGGACACACTTGTACATTAACATTACTTCATTAATTAGTAGTACCAATTATGATTCCTTTCAGACAGAATTTGGACAAGATCCCAGACCTGCCACATGTGTAAAAGAGATTCAACTTCTTTTAAAGAGTGTTGGACCCCCATTTAAGCCTTGCTGGTGAATGGTCCTGCTGACTGCATGAAGCTTAGCTGGAATGAGCCCAGAGCTACATGTAAGAGTCACTGTTGTCAACTCAAATTCTTCAATGTTCAGGAAATAAGTTACCTTTTGTTTGTGCCTTGTGTACAGTAATCAAACCTAACTGATGATTAACCAGTATTTTCTCGCTGTTAGTAGGATTTAGACACTTTCTCCTCTGCTGATTTCAAAACATGTACCCCTGGGTGAAATCACCATGCTTTCAAAAATGCTAGTGTAACTCTCCTGAGAACATATAGCCATAGACAGATTGAAAAATCACGGACCTTTTATACGATCATGGTGGGTTCTTAGTAAATAAGAATATTCAAATATGCAATTTAGCATAAAATAAATCTAGTAGCCCTGACAGGCACTGCCTACTTTTTACCATTATGATTTGTCTTCCATTGGCACTATAGCAATTGCAGGTGTATAGATAAAGAGGGGGTAGCTTACAAAGATAAATCTCTCTAAACTTGGCACCTCCTAATAACACTAAACATCACTAAAATTGTGGGCTGTGTGTTTTCTCCAATGCATTTGAATTCCCTGTGTTCATGACGAATTTGAAGTGGATGAATAGGTAAGTTAACAGCTTGACAGCAAGGGAATGAAATGTTCCGCCCCAGGATTTTTAGAAGCAGCATAACACACAGGTCTCAGCAGCAAGCTCACAAGTGAAAGAGTTCCTGGAAGTTTCAGAGAGATAGGTACTATTCCTCCTGGTGCAGCAGATGGAATCACATAAAAGGTCCTTCTACAAGTTTAATCCTTTTTCTTGATTTTTCAAACTACTAAAAACTGAAATGTAGTATTTTATAATATTGCAAAAACATGAAGATGCCTTAAATTCATTTCCTTTGGTTGGTTAGTAGAAAAGGATTAGGACATGTAGCCACTAAGTTACCGATTCAGGTAATCTTAAAATAGAAGGAAAAGCTCATTTATGAGTAAATGACCATATCCATGACTAAAAGTAAAGGCTAGATACAAAGGGCAGGATTTACTACACACCATTTTTTGCTGTCTGAAAGTACAGAACTCTCTCTTTCTATTAGCTATCTAGAGCAAAGTACAGCCAATGAACAGAAACTGTCACTTCCAGAGATGGATTTGCCTCAACTACCTTAGAATAAACTGAAACTCTGAAGGTATCTGTCTATCTCTCACAGTTTATGCTAGAGGGACCTGAAGATACCAGCCCAGCTAGATGGGATGAATAGTACCCAGTTTATCTGGATAATCTTGCTGTCCTCAGGTCACATAATGTGGAAGAAAAAAGCCCTTAAGAATGCCCATAATGGTGAGATAGGAATTCTAGGTTTATTGAGGTATTTGATGCAGTCTTATGATTTGATTGCAAGGGGTACATGTTGTGCATGGGATGGTGAATCACAGCCTTCTGCTTAAACACTACAGGTTACAAAGGCCACAGCACACTTACCATATGAAGTTTTATGTCATTTGAACTGTTTTATTTTCACTATCAAAACATTAGTACATGTAATGGCCAAAAGAATTCCATGCCCAGCTTTCAGATAGTCTGAGAGAGGAAGAGGATGCAATCACCAACATTCATTCCTTCAGTCGTGCCTGAGTGTCCTCCTTTTACAAAGGAGAGTCAAAGCCTCTAGATATTCACTATGGAGTAAATATTCACTATCTTAAAAAGAAATCAGGTGCTTACATAGGTGAGGTTTTTAAGTAGCCTTTAGATGCACAAATTCAAAGTGGAAATTCCTACCTCCCGAACCATAAAAACATCCATCTACTTTAAACAGACATTTAATGGTGGAGCTGTCAAAAATTCATTGGGTGCTTACTTGTGACCACAATGATGCTCTTTGCACTTAGAAGTCAGTTTTAGTGACCACAGCAATCTCACCACCCAACCTATAAACTCCTGTGCCCTCTTCAGACACAGAAATCAGAGAAGCACCTTGGTTGTTTGAGGGACAGTAAACATTTACCCTTTGGAGACAAGCTAACATTAATCCTACTCCCCACTAGGAGCACAGGTACCTAGGCTGCTATTCCAAGGATGAGATGCCAAAAAGAGATTTTCATCATATCCATTACAGAAAATGAATGTTTCTATTGTTCCAAGGAGAGCTATTTCCCTTAACAAAAACTGATATAGTTCATAGGGAAAGATAATTGACAAACACTGCCAGCAATATATATTATATTCTTTGGTGGTTCTCCTTCAGGAGCACATATGCCTAAATTATTATAGTATCGAGAAACAATTCATCACAAGACATGGTAACACATCTGTGCCTTTGGATGAAATAGCAATGACCTTGCTGTCTTGATTACGTTTAGCATTAGAATTATGGTGAGTGGTTGTAAAAACTCTGCCTAATTTCATACATACATATACATTCCTAATAATTTAGGAGTTTATTCCTCTACATTTTTAAAAGTTGTCACGTGAAATAAACCAATGAGCTGTTCATTCTTAATTAAAACATATATTTTCCTTTCTTTCATTGTGCTTATATGACCAGGATTTTATTAACCTAAAAGTGTTTTTCTTTTGGTTTTCCAAGAAAAACATTCATGTAGAAATGAAAGTACTACGTAGCAAAATGGTTGTGACAGGGTCAAGACAAGCTTTGAATAGTTTTCTCTGAGTGAAATTCTTCAGAATTTTAGCTTCCTTAGGGTCCTTTGCTATCAGGATGTTTGTACATCTGATAATTTTGATACTCTCAAGCAAAACCAGTGATAGGTGGAAGTGCAACACTAAGAATTTAGTGAAAGTATACCTTAAGGGTTCTTTTATTTAGACTACATTATGGCAGTGAATTTGAAAGGGTACTAACCCTACATTAATCAAACTAAATATCACCTAGGAATATTAGTAAATAGTTCTGATTTTAAAAAATATTTGTAGTAATTTAGCAAACAGATTTAACAGGCTGACATCCTACTTTTCATTATCCCTCCTTCAAAATACACGGAATGCTAATTAAATGTTAAAAATTCATTTAAAAAAAAAGGAGAGAGGCAGCTAGCAAACCCAAGCCATAACAAAGCCATAAGAAAAGACTGGCAGTGTGCTTGTAGGCAATTACAGCTCCCTGCATGGTGGTGTAAGGCAGAAGGGAGGCAAGCCAAGCAGTTTCAACCACCTGTGAAAAGCAGTAATCTCCCTGGAACCTCAGTCTTTAATTTCATCCTATTACAATAGAAACTAATTTCCTCTGTTTTTCTCAGCTGAGATACTATCTATTATCTGTAAAACAGAATCAGCCAAGAATCCAAAGCTAGGGTGGAGCAATGGATGTCACCCCTCCTCTGCATCTCCTTGGTACACTTACTTACCCATCCCTTCCTACCAAAAAAAGGATTCTTCCCTCAGCATTTATCAGTACTAAGGTTTGGGTTTTTTTATTTGGCTGTTATTTGAATTAGTTTAAAATATTTACAAATTACTTTAGTTGTTATCAGTTAATGTATCTACTTTGTCTTCAAGCTAGTGAATTTATTCTCCTTTGTTTCATTACCTCCACATGTTTCTCGTGTCCTTGAACATTCTGCAGACCTATGGTGTACCAAATTTCTACATCCTGATCAGGCTCATAGGCTGCCCAAGAAAGTCAATGGGTTTCAAGAAAACATTAATGCAGTAATTCAGCTGCTGTTTATGGTCTTCTGCATAGGCTATGTTTCAGCACATAGCCAAAAAAACATGCTGCACAGAAGGGAACATAGAAAGAATAATAACAGTAGCAGTAGATGTTTTTATTGTAGATCACTGTAAATAAAGGAACCCTTAGACTGACTTGCCAAGTAACTTCTCTAATTCCAGTATTTACCAAACTTAATGCTATAAAAATAATCTAAACTGCCAGTTCATTTGAAAAAGTTGTTTACAGGCAACTACATTTATCATTGCTACATTGTATTTCTGAAATAAAATTATAAATACCTACTGCAAAATGCTATTTTCCCATAATTGCTTGTTCAGAAGATGTGTTTGTTCATAGTTCACATGATCTTTAAAAGAATAGGTGAGTGGGGGATAGAAACTGAGGATGAAAGCAATTAAGGGATGATCACTGACTTCCTTCTATGTACAGGTTTCACCAGGCAAAGACATCACAACACTCATTAACTGTCAATTGGCTGTCAAAAGCTGTCACATTGGAAAAAAGTGTGGACTGGTAATTTGATTTACAGGCTTTCACTGATGAAGCAGGTTAGAATTGCTCATGACCAGGTCCATGACTGATGATGTATTTTATCAGGGGCACCTGTTGTGGATGGAGGAGTGACACACTTCAGTTGTAAGAGAGAAGTAAAACAGTGTGTTTAAGAGTGATGTAAAACAGTGATTTAATCAAGCTTGTTAGCAAATGTGACAGTGGTTTAACAAGATTCAGTGGCAAGGTGCACTTGATTATTTACTGCATGGAGGACAGGATCAGATGAAACTGGCAGGGAGACCCTCCCATTGTGTTATGAGGTTTGGAAAGGACCCCTTGCTTTCTAAACTCCTTCTCAGAGAGGAGTTTAGGTGTGACTAGATCCAGACTTAGTCTCAGACTTGGTCAATGGTTTATGTCTAAAGGATCATACATGCACAATCGATCCTTTATATCACTTTTAGCTAAGATTTCAATGTTTAGCACGCTGCTAAATCACTTAGTGAGAATCTTTTGTGGCAAGGAATCTCTCAGCCTTGAGGAGCAACCTTGAGAGGCATCCCGAGACAAGGGGAGATGCTGGCATGCAGCCAGCGACCATGCAGGAGAGCTCAATGGCCCTAAACTTGTGCACTATTCATGGAGTAAGATAATTGACTCATAGTCACGTTTGCATACCAACTACAGAAATCTGTCTGAGTTGGACCTTGGACAGAATTATGGTTGGAGGCAGGGGTGGTGCACATTGTTCAGATTAGCCCTTGACTGTGGTCTTGTTACCTGTCTCCAAAGAATTGAGTCAGATGCAGTTATCACAACCCAGACACATCCATTACCACCACCTCTGATAGATATCACTTGAGCAGAGTTGGGAAATAAAGGGCGGGGGGAAGGAGGGGTGCATACTGCCACAGGACCAAAAGCAGATCTGTTGCTCTATTGGGCAAATGAACTACACAGACATTGCAGAAAAGCAGCAGTTATTTTCTGGTCCTAGCCAAGCCCTGGAGAGATCAGCTTTCTAGGAGATACAGGGTGCATGAGACAGCAACTCTGTATCAGCAGAGGATACCCCCCACCAAGGTAAACTGTAAGCTGTCGCTTTCTATGAGCAAAACAACATTTTCTCCAAGAGAGGAAGAGAGTACAGAGAGATGTCATTCAAGGCTGAATAAAAAATTTTCTTAGGAGATCCACTGTCCATGATGCAATTTTGACTCTAATCATTCACTTCATTGCATTGCTGGAGAGAACGACAAGGAAGTTCTGCATCTTCTTTCCTTTGCAATGCTATTTTTTCCTGACCCAGTGTTGGAGTATGTTATATTTAAGGCAGAGTTAGCCTGATATCAGCTATATGGATGAAAGAGACAAAGTTATTCGTGTGCACAAGAAACACTCCAAATTATATAGTTAAGAAGAACTAGTGTCTTGAATCAAAAGGTATTGTGTTGTATATCTAAATAAGATGTAACTGAGTTCATAAGTCTCTCTAAAATATCCTACAGATACAGAAAAAGAATTATTTTCCAAGAATAAAAATACAAATGATGATAGCAATAAGCTGAAAGACAGGTGTTAGCTCCCAGGAAAAGATGAAACTTCTTTTTCATTGGTATGTAGTCCTTGGTCAGTAAGATAGCATGAGATTTCTCTCTGGGCTGTACTAATTCACTGCAAACAAAAGTTTTGCCTCAGCTAAAATGCACATGCTTCAAACAGATAGGTCAGTAGCAGGGCCAGATGTACCAGTTGGTTTTAGAAAGGAGTTACCCAAAGTTTGTACTATCAAACTGTAGGGCAGAATCTCTGAATAACACTTCTTTGACCATAACATTATGAAGAAGAAAACTCCTAGGTTTGTTCTGTTAAATTAAAGGTGGAGGCAGAGAAAGTTTCTGGTTCTTTTTCTCTATTTCTCCTCAAAGTGAGCTTAGTTCAATAAACTTTGAGTAAGGAAACAGAAAATACATTGCAAATCAGATTATCAGCTGGAGAAGTCAATATCATCCTTTTTACCAAGGTGGTTCTGTTGGTTCATACCAGGATCTCATCTGGGTTTCAGCAAAGGTAACCAAAATCCTTGGGATTCTCTATTAGACTAATGTATCTGTCAGATTCTTTCTTCATCACACATTCCTCTCTGGTTTTCCTTACTTTACTGCAAAGCTGTATTTTAGATCTGAAATCTTAACGATGGCTTAAAATCAAACACTAAAGCACTGCTCTGCCCTAAGACATTGCTCTACCCTCAGGTTGTAGATAGTGCTCTGTAGACAGCTCTCAGGAGCCAAACTGGGGCTGGCTAAGGAAGGAGTCCTGCTGACCTGCTCCCCCGGAGGTGTCAGTGCAAGGTCTATGTGTCCTTGACATCTAGCTAATCATTCTGGGATGCAGAGTTTAGGAAAAGAATGAAAAGAAAGCCAGAGACAAATGGAAGAAATTATGTGATAAAAGTGTAGTTTTACACTGTTCTTGTTTCTTGATCTTGACTGTCTGCTTCAGCAGGGTCTGTTGTCTGCAACCAATTACTAAAGATCACTGGAACAAGCTGTAATAGCTTGTGACAGATGATGGTTTTGGCTTACAGAGAGACATAAACTGAGGGTGACTGATATGCGTGAGTCCTGAGCATCTACAGATCCCACTGAAAGGCTGGGAGAGAGAGAGTTTTATTACTTCCAAAAACTCACATCAGAAAAAGTCACCTATAAAATGTACATAAGGGAAGAGGAAAGGCTTTTTCAAACTTTTTCTCTTCTGTTTACTTAGGACAGGTGTAACATGCTCTTCAGTCAAGGAAGTGGAGGGTATGAGGAGGAGCATAGCTGCTTGTTTAAAACAAGTGGGTTTAAGCCAGCCTGCAGTCCTCCTGGGACAATTCCATGTCCTAAATTAACTGTGCAAATAGTTAGATGCCCAAATTGAATACTATTACTGTCATCAAGGACAAATATATAATTCTATCATATAGCATATTATTGTTTTAGAAGACGACACAAACATGCTGTTGGAGCTTTCATTTAAACACAGGGGTTTTCATATAAATGGCTTGAAACTTATCATCAACTGCATGGAAAAATTGCATATTTTTAAACTCAAAAATGTTGTGTTCTTTCAATTACATTCTTCTATGCTCTGAAATAAACATAAAAGCTACTATATGCTATTCTACGTTTGAGATCATATTTCAGATTTTCAATTTCTTTTATTCAAGATCAGCTGGGCATTGATGTATATGGTTTCATTTCCACAGAAAGGAAATATGATTCATTAAAAAGAAATCTAACATCAAACAAAGTTTTCCCATTTCCCTATTGCAATTTGTGATAGTCATAGGTTAAATATCATAGTAACTTCTGATACCAATTTTTTTTCTTATAATGAGCTCCTAGTTCAGAATTTTGTTGCTTTTTGAAACCTGCATATCTGCTTCAGTTCAGACATCATCTTTACCAGTATGTGGCTGAATAATAAGAAAAATGATTGAGTAAATATACTCTCTCCAGTAGACCAGATGCCATTATGCTTATGGTGAAAAGGTAATCCAGTCAGCCTGAAGGAGTCATGAGTTTACATAGGGAAATAAACATAGATAACAATTTCCTTGAGAAAAGGATATTTGCAAAAGGTTTGTACTTTTATGAATAACTTATTAGCTTTGAGATAATATACATTTAGCAGATTCCTTCAGACTGCACACAGAACCTGTTTATCAGTGCTATACTGCTAAGTGTGGATCCGATAGCTTAGCACCTACTGAACAGCAGATAGGAGCTACGAATCCTCTTTGTATGTGCAGTGTTCTGGGAAATGTAATCAGGAAGAAAGTGGATGTTTTGATATTGTGTAGCCAACATACGACTTCTTAGATAATTTTCTTAATTTAGTTTTCATTACATACCATTTGTTATTGCTGTCATGTTTCTATTGACTAAAAAGACACCACCAACTATTTTACATGAAAGATATACAGAATTCCTTCTCCTAGAGTAAGTAGTGATGCTACAAACGAGGATTCAGAAACTGCCATTCTAATTTGAAAGTATACTAAGAATGTTCTTCTGGGACAGTACTGGATGTGGCAAAGAAGAAAATAACATCAAAATGAAGGAATGGGAGTAACTTGGGATTTGCTCCATGACTAAAGTTCTTCAAAACATTCTCTCCTTTTTGGCAAAAAAGAAATGCTAAAATGTAATAACATACATCTTCTTCTGAAGCCAGTAACTACTAATGGTTTCTTTGAGGAAAAAATGAATATATTGGCAGAGGCTGTATTTTTTTTTCTGTTCTGTGGGATTGAAAATAGCGTTACAGAAACACGTAAAGCACCCTCTAAAGCCCATGGTGTAAGTAAATGATAATAAACTCATTGCTACAAATTTGACAAGCAGCCTCACTCTTTCAAAAGCTTGTCTCTAAAGTGAGGTACAACTGAGCAAGAGTGATATTTTAAGAACCTGTGCTGTTCAGATTGCTCATTAGCACCTATTTGGAGACAGTCACTCTCAATCCGAAAATTTAAGTGATTCATTGCCTGCCTATGAGGTGTTCATTTTTATCACAGTCAACAGCTGAAATGTCAGAACCAGAAGAATTTCTGTGAGCAGATGTATTAAATGATCCAAAAAGAAAGAGAGGGGAATGTCAATGCCACTTACTTGCATTTCTTTCATGCATTTCTTTATCAGCTATCTTGAAAGACATAATGGAAGTATAGATTTTCTCTGCAACCTACTGAATACTGGGAAGTTTAGCAGAGTAAATTATACAGCTAGATGTGCTGTATATTGGAAATCTATATTTTCTAACATAGCTATACCTGTATCATAATCAATGACTAATGTTTAAAGTGTCTTGTGTGCTTAAACTGAAAAAACCTGGAAAGCAACATTCACTATTATCAGAGGTATGTTGTTCACTAAAATAATTGGACAAAGGTTGGAGAACATGACATAGCAGAAAACTTTTGCCTAAGAAAAAATAACAACTGTAAATTATACATGTACAAGCTGGACTGAATACATTCCAATCTGCAATTTACTTTATCATACTTGCATGTAGTTTCATAAGCATTAATGGTCTTCACTGCTTTTATGTATTTTGAAGTACTCTTTTGCACTGTGGGCCCTTAAAGCTTATGATTGATTCAGTGCGCCAAATCCATCTGAAGTCTATGAAATAATTCTTATTGACATATTTTTACATAAGTTTCTGTTTGAACACCTGATCTTGACTTTTATGGCAGATGTGGCTAAACTCTTACTTTTTTCCATATATTTACTTACAAACCATGTTAACTGTCTTCTTTTTTAATGGAAACTCTCTTGGTTGTCTTCATTTTTAGATCTAGACATCCTAAGATCTGTATACTCAACTTCTGAAGTATATCTACAATGATAGGAATTAAAATACTGTTTATGCTACCTGCTCATTAAAATGCATAAGGACACACAAATCTCACAAAGTTACTAGGTTATTTGGAGAGTTTGCACAAACCTAAAAATACGGATTGTTTTCTGACTTGCCCCGATTTCTAGAACCTAGAACCCCAGATGACTGGCCTCTCCCACTAGACGTCTGCCATTTGCACTGGCTACAGGGAACCAAAATGAGAAAGTATCTCAATATTTGCTCATTTCTAAGTGTTCCACGGAGACATGTGGTTGAAAAACATTTTTAATCACAATATTGAATGAAATCAGTGCAAGCCTGAAAACGAGCAGTGACAACATACACTTACTCAAGAATTTCATGTGCTGCACAGAATACTTGTACCTGATCCCAGATTTCACTGGTGTTTAATCACAGATAATTTTAAAAAATATTTTCTTCCCAGAATAGCTCCTATTAAAACATAGTCATCTAGTTCATGCCTTAGACACCATGCTTTAAATCAAGGATAAGCAAATAATTCTACTACATAGTGTTTATTCCATTTCATCTCTTTCCAGTAGCTTGGAAAACTAAACTATTATTTTGATCATCTGTTATCATTGTAATGGATTGTTTTAAGGCTGAGAGCTTTAAAACCCTTTTCTTTTTAGTAATGATATAAACTCATAAGAAAGTTTTTTAAAATACAGATTTTTTTATATAATTTCTTCCAAAACAGTGAATACCTCTTCATTGGTCAGTTATTAAAGGAAAATTTGGTTTTGTTTAATTTGCAGTTATAGACCATCCAGAGAAGGAGGGATTTGGTTAACTTAGTTTTAATTTCTAGAAAATCAGCACCTAATTTAACTTAAATTCATTCTAACTAGTTGCACAAGACATGCAGTTCCAAAGGGTGATTCATACTAATCAAAAATAGCCAGCTTTTTAGTTTTTGTATTTTATCCATTTTGTTCAAAAACAACATATGCTGCATTACTTATTGGCATGCCAAAGGTGCTTTTCTTAACTGGGATTTGTGCCACTCTGTATTCTAGTAGAAACAAGAAGTACATTAGAAGAGTGCAAAATCAACATGTTTTTGTTCATTGAACGGAGCCTTACACATACAGAATATATATATAAAAAAAGGCATATAGAAATGCCTAGTTAAATAGAAGCAGTATTGCCTGTAGTGAACAAAAGCACAAACTTCTTGTGGTCATTATGAAGCAGCTGTACAGAAATATTCAGATGTTAAATATGTGGTTAGTTGGTTTGCAAAGTGAGTTAGATGTCCACTATCCTGTGAAACTGCTAAGTATGTTGTACGTAACTTGTTCAATGCACTGAAAAAAAAGAAAATAATGGCTGGCAGCTCATTCTGGTCCATGAAGTCTCCTGTGTGCATAAAATTCATATTGTTAGTGTCCTTCTTGTCGGTCCCAGATGTGACACTCATACCTTGCGTGTGTGCAGCAGCACGGCATCCTTTCATCCACTTCAGGAAGCAGACAAGATGTGGATAGCTACCACCTCTAATCAATAAACTAGTCTTATTAGAGTCATATTGGGAAAAGTTATGGTTCATTTTGTAGATTCAATTTGCATGACAATGACACAGCTTTTAGTCATTGAACAATCTTCAAGTAACATTTGCCTTTCAACCACTTGTTTGTATGTGGTGACAGAAAAACAAAGAACCGATTGAAATGAAAGACTGGATGCCCGTAAAAAGAAAAGGAAGAACATATGTCTGGATTTTTTTCTTTCTTCATCATAGTTTTTTAGCTCATTTTTATAAACAATGATGTAAACCTTAGAACTTAAATCTCTAAAATCAGCACAGCTGGTCTTCCTAGATCAGATCATACTGTAAAAGACTAAAGTTAGAGAACGATTAGTACTCTAACTAGTATTATTAATTATAAATATTGGCAGATGACTCAAGCACAAAGATCTGTTCCTGGTCCTGAGATCTGGCAGCCCCTGGCACCCACCACTGGTTTGCTGCTACTTTAAGATTTACTGTTACTTTAAAGAATAGACACGTCGTGGGCTCCAAGAGTAAAACCGGGGGAAGACTGTAGCCACTTTTTTGTCCACAAAGACAAGACATAGAAGAAAAGCCAAAAAGAAACCAAAAAGCCATAGAAACTGCCAAAGAGTTTATTCCCTGACCTGGTAAAGAGTGTATTTTAGAGTATCTCTTGTGAGGAATATTATTTCATAGCATGGTCAGGAAGTCTGTGTGGAATAAGTCATGGGGGAGGAAGACAAAGGAGGTCAGACTTGGATAGCATAACTCTAAGGAAATCTGAGGACACAGAGGGAGCTGTCATACTGAAAAGAGAGACAAGAGATGAAGAAAGATATTAAGGCTGTCAATAAGCTAAAATCTTGGTAGGTTCAACTTTGTTCAAACTTATTTTAGTGAAATTAACTATGCCAAGACAACTTAATTAGATTTTGGTTTTGTCTTTCAAAACTTCGTCATAAGAGGTGTAGTTTTGCAAAACCAAAGCCAAAGCTGGTTCTTTAAAACCCCTGTATAAACACAACTCCAATATACAAATTGCAGTATAGCTGTTTGACATTTCCTCCTTTTCTCTTTATAGCCTTCCTGATGCAGGTTACAGTTCACACATTCCAGAAATCCATTCATTATTAATATCAAAGATGGATTATTTAACAAATAAATACAGATTGCATTTTCCAAATCAAGTAGGCAAGAATATTTCAATCAAATGTCTTAGATAGATAGCTAATTTAATACCAGATTTCTCACCAATATAATGACAATTTATAACACATATGGTTTTATGACACTGACCTGTCTTCAGGATAGATGCAGATGATAATGGTTTTTTTAACAGACAGAGGATTTAGGTAACTGTTCAAATTGCAGTACACACAACTTGCAGCAGCCAGACTGCATTGAATTTTCTTTTATTTTTCAGAATAGTAATTACCTTTCACTACAGAAAATAGGTGATGGCACCACCCTCCTTCTGTAAAGAAAAAGAATGAATGCTGCTCAGTTTATGGGAAGAGCCATGATTTGGAATTGTTACAAGGAGGAGATCCAAAGCTATGTAAGTCCCTATCTAAAGCCACAGCCTTGAAAATGCCTAGAGAAAAGTCAGGGAACTCAGTATTTCTCATTGGCTTTCACAAGATGGATCAGTCTATCGGACCCATCCTAACATCTCTAATTTTTTCTCTTAAACTATAGGATGCACCTTCCCATATAACCCACAGTTCCGGATTCATCCCCAGGAACTAAGTTGAAGAAATGCTCTCTAATGTGACACCAGGTAGAAGATTTAAGAGAAGAAATTGGAGTGAAACATGGAGAGGAGCATAATTTTTTGGCTGCTGTTGACTCTCACTATTTCTGATTTAGTATGAATATAGTATGAAGAACAAAGAAATACAGCTTAGCAAGCATATTTTATCAGCTAGAACAATAATACATATTTAAATAGCAAGTAACCAAACTAAAGAGAGGGATTATGAAAAAGTTATGTTGATGCGTATAAAACTGACAAAATTGCTAGTTTCCACATATTCCAGTGTTCCACCTGAAAGTGTCAAGACTTTAACTAAGCCATCTGGAAAGACTAAGGCGATATACAGTGGCATAAAAGTGTTTATTAAAAGTTTAAGCTACTTACAGGTCAAATTCCCATGCAAAAAATAAATCAAGAGAGTTAAAGAGAAAACGGCATCATTTCCATAGAGACAGGCAAAGCAAATTAAATTGTTTTACCAGTCTGATAGACACATAAGTGTGTAGGATACAGTAAGAAAGACTATTTCAGTGCTTTTTAGTCACTTCTATGGACACCTTCCTGTGACTTTAGGGATAGAAAAGGGTCAAGATATATTAATTTCAATTATGCTGAAGAAGCTGATTTTAAGTATTTCTTCTCCCTTTTGTTTGAGTAGTAAGTGTGACCATATCACAGAAAGAAGAAAGACAAGTTTTCCTTAAAAAGTCTCTGAGTTGTATTGTGAGATACATGGTATTGTTAAAACTCAGAATATGAATAAAGCCCACGCTTGAGCAACATTTGAGGAATAAAGCTCTTATTAAGCTAGTCCTGGATCTCGCTTGACAAGTAGGGGATCAGGACATTGTTGACCAAGGAATAACCCCACATTCTTTCTATAAACCTCACAACATTAGCATTTTCAAAATAAAACAGAAATAAAACAGATAGATACCTGTTCAGGAAATGAACCTTTGCTGTGGCTTTTCTTTCAGATGTAGCTGAATTTGTAAAACTAACCTCTTTTTTCTTATTTGTCAAAACTAAGTTCAAGTTTCTAAAGAAAAGCATTTGAAAAAGAAATTTTTAGAGGTGTAAGCTCTAAACCTCTAAAAACTCAGGTCAGAAGGTAATATCTAGCCTGTGATCCCCAAATTCCTCTGGAAACCTGGAAAGATACAGGAACAGATACCTAGTGTACAAAACACCCTTTTCTTTTTTGTTGTTAGTCACAGATGAATGTAGAGACTATTAACTCTCATTGCTTGTCTTAGGTTCGTATTTTTTCCTTCGTCCCTATGTTACTAATGGTAACAACAAAGAAACCATATTTTTTAAGATGTTAAGAGAATTTCTAATCAAAGAATCCTTCTGTTCAAGCTTCTTTTTTGGCATATTTAAGTGTCAGCTGTATTTGAAATCTAGCAGAGAACTTGTTTATGGAAGAAGTACCAGGAGGGAGATGTTTTGGCTAGGACTTTCAGCGTTCTTGGTACATAGACGCTTGGGTAAAGCTGTGGAAAAGTAAAGGCACTACAAAGACATTCCTGGATCCCTTTCAAAAACAGTTGCTATTAGTCATCTGGGACAAGTAGCTGAGGAGACGTAGGGTAGGCTGTTGGGCAGACAGTTCAGGACTGTTCAATAATTAACAAGCAGTCAGCAAATTCTGGGACAGTTATTACATTACTAAGAGGTTTTGTGTTGAATTATGTGCTCCTCATCACATCTTTCAGTGCCAAGCGTCATGCGCTCCTATGTAGTTGCCAAAATCCTGATTCCTTTCCTTGTCATCAGTGGTCTTATTTTGCGACACTGACATAGAAAGCCAAAGCATGGTGCTGTCCAACACTGATTTCTGTACAGAGAAAATGTAAAGGCCCAGCAGATGGTAACTTTATCGAGGGCTTCTTGCCAGACTACTTTCTTCAGTAAGCAAAGGCAGTCAGGTATGCTAGCAGGTCATGCAGGCTTTTTCTGTACTAACAAAGTAGGATGGGGACCCATCCTTTTCTTTGGCAGTTGTGAGGCTGGCAGAGGAGCGTTTCCAACACTCAGAGCCTGAAACGGTCTCACGTACCTTACTTAAATAAAGAAATCCTTGAATTTTGTGTGTGTCTTCTTTTAAACAGCACCAAGAGGAAAGATCACCTTTGATGCATTTACTGTGTTAACAAACAATGATAGAAAGCTGTTTCCAAAGAAACTTGAATAAATCATTACTTGGTAACCAATCTGGGGAGTCCTTATCATTCCCAGTTAAAATTTGATGTATGGTTTCATCTCAAAATCACATTTAAAGACTGGAATTCATTTTGTGGAAGAGCATATTTAGAGTCAGTAGTATTATATTTATTGCAGCTTAAATTTGGGAAAACCCTCTAGATTGCTGCTAGTTTCACTTAAAATGATGATGTTTCCACCAAAAAAAAATCTGTTTGTAAATGAAAAGAGGAAATTGGGCAGATGATTGAAACAAAGATAAAAAGAATACAAGGAGTACTGAAAGAAAGATATACTTGATTTCTTGATCGAAGAGAGACAAAGACTTCTTTGAGAAGTAGATATTAAAAACAAAGTATCAATAACATGGTGTGGTCAATCAAAATAAAGTGCAAATCACAGATGAGGATGTTTGGAGAGAATTACCTAACTGGAGAGAAACTGGGAAGGAAGAGAACCTAAAATCATCAGTTAAGGCGTTTGCAGACATAAATCTGCTCAGAAAATGTATGCAAACAATCAGGAAAAAGTGAATTTAACTGAATGGCTCAAGAAAGATGTTGTTAATGGAAACTGTTGTTACAAAGTAAAATGTTCCAGCTAACATTTAAAGTCTATATTCTGTTTTGCCAAGATTTGGGTGTAACTGAACTGCATTGACTGTATCAATAGAAAAAAACTGGCAAGCATGTTGAACATAAAGATAAGATTCCTCAAGAACAAGAAAGATGCTGAAGTTTCAGGTTGTAAAGAGCCACTGGATAGCAGACAAAGATGACATGGAGAGGAAAACTTTGCCAAACAAATGACGAAAAGCCTGCAGTTTAGTTGGGTAATTACACTTCATTATACAACAGTAACACTGGCAGAAATTTGTAATATGTTTGGATCTTTTAAGGGTATATTTTATTAGCATTTAAAATGAATAAATGAATGGACTGATAAAACAGGAAGACAAGAGTCTAGGAAAAGCCTAGTTTGGGCTTACTTATCTCCTTATTTGGTTGGGATATTTTTTAAGTTGCAATTATTGAAGTGTATGGGAAATGCTATTGGAAAACTAAAAGAAAAGAACATTCCATATGTTTTATAGGGATTGAAAAATATACAGGTTTTCCTTGATATTAGTTCCTCACTGAAAACCTTCTGAGATTTGAGCGTTAGTATCTGGTTTTAACAGTCTTGTGATGCTGCAAGGAATTGCAACAACGCCACAGGAAAGAGGCATGGGCTGCCCAGCAGTGCAGATGTACACAGCTTTATGCAGCAGCTAAAAAGAAGAGAATTATGATAAGGAAACAGAAAATAAAGAGTATTTTTAAGGGAAATTCAATAATTCTTAGGCTTACTTAAGGAGCTGCAACATACCACCCAATTAGATCATATGCCTGGCATTAGTGACTTGATGAAAAGTGGATTTAAGGGAATCTGACAGGAGCAGCAGGAGGAAGTTAGCACTGTATGAACCCTGACCTGAAGTGACTTTATGTTAGCATGAAGTGTACAGAAGAAAAGATGAGATCAGTGAAGGATGTCGGGGAATACAATGAGTAATTACAGGAAACTATGAGAAATGGACTTACTGGATCAAAACCAAAACTATCTGAGGAATATACTACTTCTGACAATAAGTCATTATGCAACAGGAAGAAATACCAAAGCAAAAAGAGATGAAAAAACACCCACATGCAGTACATTTTACAAAATCTCATTGAATAAAACGGAAAAGTACAAGGGACCTGACAAAGAAGGAAGGACAGAATAGCCTGAAGTTTTAACTGTGAGTGCTCAACATAGGTCATTTGCATAAGATATGTTAACACACAGACAGAGACAGATGATAGGGAAAATGTGAATTCAGACAATAAAAGATGTGGCCTGGCCTCATTAACTGTAAATCATGTTTCAGTTGATGCATCTAACTGTCTGGAGATGAGTATAAATTACTACATTAGAAAGTTGGCAGTAATGTGCAGCAAGTGAGTAAGGAATGTTATCTTCATAAGACAAAAAGATGTAGAAAATAAGAAATGAAAAAACATTACCAAATTTTTCAAATTATTCTTTTAATGGAATTGGAATATATATGAGAAGACCAGATGTGGCAATAGCAAAGAAAGGCAGAGATCCTTATCATGTTGAAAGTACAGAAAATATTGAATAGCAACAATCAGCAATTATAAGAATTGGAGAAAATATGGGAGATGGAAAGCAAAACTGGAACACCAGTCATTTCTAGTGCCCATCCCAAGCCTGGCAGCATCAGCAACTGTCACACGTTTTCTAGTAGTGAGTTTTCAAGATGCTGTGTCATACGTCTCTCTTGTTGCAGTCATGCTGCAAATGTTTATGTGGATGACAAAAGTTGCTGAAGTTTGTCATCCTGTGCTGGTAGGTAAAGCAAGGCAAGTGCATGCCAGTCCTGGTGAAGATGCCTATATTCCAGAATGAACTTAAATGATATTCACTCTACTGCTTCCTCTGGGGCACAGTTCTCAGAAGAAAGGAGAGGAGGAGTGCTTCAACACACTAGGACCTTTTGCTTATTTCTTTTGCATGGCTTTTCTACTGTCTTCAGAACTCCAGATGCACCAAAGTTAAAGGCTTTGAATATTGTTGCAATTTAAAAAGGATAAACATCAGCAGATCAAGTTCTGTTCTTTGTCAATCTAAAAGCGCTTGCGATTATGTATTTGCTTACATCTTTCTTATTCTCCTACTAAGGTCCCAAGAGACAGGGCTTTACTAGTTTTCAGAAAGTTCTAGAGCTCAAAGTCACAATCAGGAAGATTTTCCTCTCAAATTTGAGCTGGGTCTTTTTTTTTTTTTTTTTCCTTTTTAGTTTGACTGCATTTCTCATTATTATTAAATTGAATTTCTAGCAGTCATGCCAAAATTACAAACAAAAACTAGGGCAATGTTATACTGACAGTGATTATTTCAAAGGCTAATAGATGATCTCCTTCACAACAGTTCCCTATCCCAAAAGATTTACACTTTTCTTCACTTTCATTATCGTAAAAAGTTCTGTAACTTCTCTGTTTTCATGCCTATTAAACATTGGAAGACCTCTCTTGTAGTTCCAGTAGCCATTAGTCACTTTTCCAAACTACTGTATGTATGTGAGGCTCTTAATCTTCCTTAGGAAGTCAGTCTTTGGCTCTCTCACCATTATAATTTCTTTTCTCAGATCTCCCATCAATAGTTTACACAGAAACATGGAGTTCAGAAACAAACGTAGTGTTGCAGCACAGCTTTTCTGAGAAGCAATGTTGGCACCAGTGCCTTTTCTTATGATAAATCTCTAGATCTTGTTATTTTTCCAGTGCAGGCAGCAGTGAATGACCTTTAAGCATTAAGAAAGAACTTTTAAAGAGAATACACTTCAGCACATGAAGGCAGAATATTTTTCAAATATGTCATAGCGAAGACTTAGGAATATGCAGAACTGAACCAAATAGCTTTCTCTATACATTCAGATTTAAGTTACAAAACCATCATTATTTACATTTGCAAATAGGGCCACAATTGCAGACACAACTTGGGATCATTTAAGTTAGTCACATAGCCTTTTGTTTCTCATTATCTACTTTTTATGCATTTTATTCAGATTTACAAGCATGTTCAGATAGTGTGCTGAACACCAGTGTAAGATTTTGAAAAAAGTGAAGCTTTGCTCTTGCACATCTTGGTCAAAATGTGCCCCTAACTATTTGTTTAATGGCTCTTATCTCTCCAGAGTAACACATAAAGCCTGCTTAATAATGCAATGGATCTGCTCTTGGAAGATGAGTGTCTACATGCCACGTTTAGTTCGCAAAATTTCAACCATGCTGTTGCTGAATAAATGTTTGCTTGAAGATTTGAGGGGTAATCTGACATGGAGCCACAGCTTCTCCATATGTTGCAGAGATGCACGTATTTAAAGTGGTATAATGCGACTGATACTCATTTTTACAGTTGCAGCTACCCACTAATGCCTACCTCAGACTCACAGTGCCCCCAGTCAGGATTTCCTATTGATTCTGCTTAGAAGTGGTAAGAAAACACAACACAGACCAAGCTAACATCTGAGGTAGCAAAGAGAAGTCAACACCCAACCAGGATAGGAGTTTCTGTTATGGTTCAAGATCCTCCATCTGAGCATTTTTGTCCTCAGATATCACCAGCAGTTGCTGACCACAGCTGCTGCAGACGTCTTGGGAATTTTTGTAGCTGGAAACCCTTTAAGATCCTCAACCTTCAGTAGAGAAAGACAGTAAAATGATGTGGAGAACAGACTTGCCTCCTCTCCTAGATTTGTTGGGATACTTAGAGATTTCATCATCCTGAATTTAAATGCTGTCAATAACAAAATATTTGACAAGATTTCTCTGGAATACTATCACATCCCAGAAAGCATGAAAACAAAGAAAGAACAAGAATGGAAGAAAAATAAACTTTATAATGTTACTTTCTTTAACTTTGGT
Source organism: Nestor notabilis (assembly GCF_000696875.1). Taxonomy (NCBI): domain Eukaryota; kingdom Metazoa; phylum Chordata; class Aves; order Psittaciformes; family Psittacidae; genus Nestor; species Nestor notabilis. The sequence continues at coordinate 23,809 of NW_009929739.1, read as the reverse complement.
TTCAAAAGAGATTTGGGGTTTTTTTTCTCTTCAAGTTTAGAAAATCTGTGCATTTAAAAATCTATGCATGTAGACCTGTTTCCTGGTATATCATCATCTCTGATGATATCGGGTTCATTCTAAGGTAACAAAAAGTGTTTTCTACTTACAGCCATAATAGAGATTTCCAATCAGAATACAAACCTCAATTTAATATAGCCTCTAAAAGTAAGAATTCTAGTTTAATCCAGTAGCCTCTGTTATGTCATTCCATCAGAGAAAGTGTATTTAGAGAGCACAAGAAAAAGGTTTTGGAACTCCTTAATTGTAATGGACAATAATTCATAGAGAGGCTTGTACTGACCCTACAAGGTCAAAGAAATACTGTGATGTGGATGTGTTGTTTTCATATGCAGTGCTTCTTAAGTTGCATAAAGTATAAGTTTTTAATCACAGTAATTGCTGTGACTTCTGTATACCTTTGCTGTGACTTTTGTATACCTCCATGTACAGAGTTAATGCAGTGGGGAAAGGAGCAGTGCAAGAGGGAAAATACAAGTGTGTTAACATGATTTTCTTCTGAAGTATTGGCACTTTGTACAAATCATGTTTTGTAGTATTATTTCTATTTAATTATGTGTTTCACAATGTATGCTTTCAAAAGAGTTGACAAAGGGAGCATAAAAATGAGAGGAAGAAAGAATGAAAAATGAATGGAAGGCAACAAATTAAATCCTAAAGTGGGAATAAAACATTTCTCACAAATTTCCAATATTCAAAAGTTTAGACAAGAGATGAGGATAAGTGCAAGGATACCAACAACTCAGAGAAAAAATAATGGTTGACGTAATTTGATTCAGACTACAGTTGTCCTTTATCTGCAAAAGAACAGATGCTCTAGCTGGTTCCAAATTACAAAACTGTAGCTTCAAAACACATTCCACTCTCCACTAAGCAGATTTAAATTTCAAATTAGTGTTTTTATGTTGTAGGCAAGTTAACTACTTTTTCACTAGAAGAACAGATTCCCATCCTTTCTATCAAGGCACAGGTCTCAGAAAACACTACTTACAATGAGTTGTGAATGACAATTTAAAATAGGTCCTTAACCATCACACAGGTAACACTTACCAAGAAGCATAGAAACTCACAGTGTTGAAAGAACATGCACAGTTCTCTCTTTGACAGGTTTACCAGAAATTAATATGTTTAGCATAGCTGATTCCCTGATGTGTGATAGACTGTCATGCTGGCAATCCTCACCTAAACCACATGGTTGGTCAGTCACTCACTTTAAGAGATTGTAAATTTATTGTTTAGCTCAGAAACAAAGAACAATGAAAATACTGATTTTTTCAAAATAATAATAATAAAAAAAAATTCTGATGTCCAGAAAAGGGGGAAACCAAACACTATGCCATTTATTCTTCAAATTCTAAAACTTTTCTTCAGAACAGATGATAATGTTCACTTTGAGAAACCTCAGCTTCCAGCTGATACAGAAGTTGTGAATGGAAAGGCATAGGAATTTTACCATTTTCTTTCCTACTTCATCCATTAAGATAGAAGGGGAGAGACAAAGACAGAAGCAGAATATACTATAAAATTTTGTGTCTTAATTGCTCACTTTTAGTGTGAAATATAGCACTATATATGCATTTATGCAATAAGCATTTCACTGGCGGGTGAAGAGGATGACAATTCCTGAGGGAATCAGTAAAGGCTCATAAAGATTCCTATAAGTACAGTATTGCTTTAAAAGACATAGCCATAATAAGAAGCACATCTAAATAGTCATGATGCTGCACAGTTAACATTTTCAAACCTTTTCCATGTATAAAATTACACTTACTGATATATAGGCATGGCTACATTTCATATGTACCCTGTACTTGTCCCACTGTGCTTACAGGAACATTGTAAAGACAGAAGTTTCACTTGGGGTGGCATGAATAAGGGGAAATTGAAAAGCAGATCAATGCTAATGCAGTCACAGGGAAAAAAAAAAATCTTATATCATAGCATTGCAGAAGTTGAAGTGGAATTGACGGAGAACTTATCGATACAGACAAGAGAACTAAAGGAACATACACACAACCACCACCATTACTACTGAAAGGGAGATGACTGGAGGAAATCTTTCAAACTGTCAGGCAGGAAGATGAGAAGAATACAGTGACAAATGAACTAAGAATGACTGATTTCTTGAAAGAACAATGGGAATGGGAGGCATTGTACAACCCTTTGGCAAAGTAGATTGAAAAAAGAACATGTGGATGGAGTGATGTGATTAATTACAGTGAAGTGCAAATCACAGAACAGGAAGTTCAAAGAAGATTGAGAAAATTACCTAATCGGAAAGCACCAGGAAAAAGAACAGGATCACCAATCATTAGCTAACAAATTTTACAAATTAGTAACCTCAATTTGAAATACATATATATGAGTAGCTAGGAAAAGATGCATTTACTAGATAATGGTAAGAAGAATTCAGTTAATTAACAACATGGAAAATGTGTCACCCTAGAACAGGCTCACATTCAGGTTTGATGTTCCTTAAGAATGTATACAACACAGGGATGTCATAGCATGTTGCTTGTCCCTTTGGAATGGCCCTGCATTAGCCCATGGAGTAAAAAGGCTTTCTGGGCGGCTGAAAGCAGGGCTATCCCAGCCATTGCAGAAACTTGGTAATTTCTTGCAAATGAGTTCTTGTATCAGAGAAATAGAGCCTGAGGAAATAAGGCAGGCCTGCCAGCAGGGCAGAATAGCCTTTTCCAGGAAAAACGTTTCAAGACCTTACCAGAGGGGACTCCTCCAAATGTTTTGAAGCAGTCTTTAGATGAAATTTATCTAAGATCAGAAAGATAGAAATAGTGTGATGCATCAGTTTGAGCAAGAGAAAACTGGGGGAAAGGGCATTTTTTGTACTTTATAAGACAAGTTAAAGCTGAGCGCGTAACCCATCTGTGTCCCAGTCACCCATTATTGTTCTATTATTTCATTCCTCTATTCCCCTTTCTGGCTCAGCTTTCTTTTTCTATGTATTTCAATTAATTTTCCTTTTCTGTTGTGAATAACTGTCAACATGTAGTTCAGTAAGTCTGTTTCTCTGGTTCTGATTTAATAAACACCTACAAATTTAGATATTTGGGTCAGATATTTTGCTGATATGGCAATATGGGTTTTTATGAAGCTCTAAGAACACTGCCAGCAGAATTCAAATTCTGCAGGATCAAAACATTTTGTTCAAATGTAGAAACCAGATACAAGTTTTCTAAATCTCATGTAATCCTTTATCTTTGTAAATTCCTTTTGCTCCCCACACATTACCAAAAACATCTAGATATTCCTGTTATTTATGGTCAAGATACACAATGTAGATACATCTGAAAGTTTGTGGCTTTTCCTTTGAACTTGAAAATTTTGGCCAAATATTACTTTCTATCACTATGCTAGAATCAAATTGAATAGACTTCTGGTATCACCTAAAAAATGCAGTATGTGAGATGATTAATTGTAGTGCTAAAAATGCAGGAAAAAACTGATGTGATTATTCATGTTGTCTTGAACAAATAATTAAACTTTCATCTGCAGCTGAGCAAACTGGAGATGATAGGTGGCTAGGGTTCTATAGAGGGCAAGTGTTATGAGGATGTAAATGTTAAGTATCTTTATTTATATTATTGCTACCAGTTCACACAAGGAATTTGGCAAGAAGTGAGAGGCTGTACTGCTGCTCAATTCCAATATAAAATGTTCTGGCCAACTGACTATCTAAGAAATTCTTTTTTTTCCACATAAGCTAGTGGCAGGAGAGGATACAAACAGAGGTAACAGTTCAACCAACTCTAATTAACAGGAATTCATTCAGGCAGTCAGGTGGTCTTCAATTAGATGAATGTATGCAACACCTGGACTGATAATATTCTAAGCATCTGCTCCTCACTACTTGTGAATCTGCAGAACAGATGTGAATAAATTTAAGCCTTTGAAATATTGTTTTTTTTCTGACTAGCAAAGGATTAGCAAAAAGCAAGCAAAGGATAATGAAAATGGCTTGCAGTGCTTTTTTGCTAATACAGATTAACACAAGGCATAACTCAAATACCTCTCCACTTCTCTGCTCCAGAGCCAAGTACCTAAGAAGCAGAGCAGATTTGCTGCTTACACCTGGATTTTGACAACTTCATCCCTACCTGATGTACACTGCAATATGGAGGCACGGCCTTTCAGGGATATTCACACACCAAAAGAAGTATGTGCATGAGCTTAGAAGATGTGTTAAATGAGGATAGTCCAATATCTCCTCTTCACTCAAAGCTTAGAGCAGACCTTGCAGACCTCTTAGCAAAGAGCTAGTTCTAGGCATCTGCAGCTTTACACTGTCAGTCCCCTATGGATTATACAACAGGGACAGTAATCCACATTTGAAGGGAGTTTAGACATCTGTGTTCTGACTTCAACCCAAAAGCACTACAAATTCTTCATACATATCTCTGCACAGACTTGTTTGTCAAGGTAACATCTGATACATTCAGAATCCAACCGCTAATCCTTTTCTGTCCCCCTGGTGTTTTACCAGCTGTACTTCTGGTGCATTTGAAAGAGACTCCTCTGAGTCTATGTGTTTCCATGCACAAAGTCATCCAAGACCCATGTGTACAGACTCTCACAAGGAAACCTCTGTCAATGGAGTCATGACCTAAAATATTTTTAAAACCTCAGATCCCAGCTTAGACCTCTGCCTGGAGAAACACTAGATTTCTGGCCCTCCTGCCCCACTCATAGGGCACAGTTGCAAAACCTGCCATAATTCTGGCACCTCAGGACCGAGGAATGAGGGAGGTCTTGGCCTTGTTTTGTTTCCTGTTTACATAGAACAATACCACCCTCTTCTCCATTTCAGTTTAGTTACCCTTAGTCTCCCTCTCCCCAACATCTACAACTGCCACTTAGCAGCATAATAATCAGGTTCCCGTTAATTAAAGAGCAACAACCACATTTATTACTATTGGAAAGCAAGGAAAAACGCTTACCCAGAACTGTTCTTCAGATAGATTCTGAAGCATCAGCTACAGCATCATCCCAGCTGAGGTCGTGAAGACTTTTTTTCTGCTCACAGGATACAATATAGCTGAAAAATGAACCAGAGCCTTCCTACCAGCTAGAAAATATCCGAAGAAGTAATGTAGTTCCTATGCTGCTTCAGTTTATTGCCTTCTGTAGCCTCTTCAGACTGAAGATTTGCTAATCAGACCATTTGCCACCATTTATTTAACTATGACAACATTTATGGGAACATGCAAACTTAGAAAACAGGTTTCTTTTTCACAAAATCTTTGGATTTCTTCAGCTTTTATCTTAAATTTTATGCTGTTCTTAGTGCTCTGAAAACAGCCCTTTGATTTTCAGGTCTTTTGGGAATATTGAAAATGAAGAGTTTTTTACAAAATTGAGTGTTCAGTAGATTTCAAAGCTATTACAGATTTACACCAGCACAACTGAAAGCCAAACTTGGCTTTCCGTTTGTCATTACTTACTGAGTTTATGGATGGCCTGACTGATGTCATCCGTGATTTATGACACAAATGTTGCTGTATACTGCCAAATATTCAGAATGCTGTGCAGTTATCACTGCTGCACAAATGGCAGGAACATTTCATCCAAACCCAGATACAAAAATAAATCTGAATTCTCTGTCAAAGGAAAGAAAATAAATGGATTATTTTCACCCTTCCTAATAATGTGTGCTGTTCCATTGTCTTTGAGCTTTCACATTAGCTGTGGCTATATGGATGAGTTCCTCTATGAAATACACTTTTGCATTATTTACCATTCCCCCAATATACCTGCTAAAAGAGCAGTGTTTGTGGATCAAAGCAAAGATCTATCTTGCACTGTTCTGTTCAGTTATATTTCTATGCGGCCAAGGTAACTCCTTAGCAATCTGCTCCTTGCCCTGGACGTTCTGGCAGTTTGTAGTGGTTGGAAGTCATGGAGCAAAAGTCAGGGGTTCCCAGCAACTTTCATCTGTAATGCTGTCATGCTGCTAGATACAGCACCCTTAAAGAGACTACATCAACTGACCAACATGGAAATGGCCCCCTGAAAGATGCTTAAAAGAGCATCTGTGGTCTTTCATGCTGAGCTTTTTATTCAGGGGGTGAGGAGAAATATTACTAATCATTAATAATGAGGAAAATGTGTTATTATTAAAGGCTTCCTGCTTTTAATTTGATGTCTTCTTTCCAGTGAGGATTCGCCCAGATTTGTCTTACTCCACTAGCAGATATTTAAGGAGCATATATACAAAAGAGGTCAGTAATTCTTTAGTCTGTGCCCAGCTCTATGTTGCTTCTCTCTTCAAAAGCAATAAAATATAAATCCTAAGTCTTTAAAAGCTTGATTCCATTCTCTGTTGCCAGTTTGTGTTTTGAAGTGTCAGTAGGATGTGATCAGTACAAACCAATATGGATGTTTTAGCAGACATGCATGAAAATCCTGAATTTCCATCATACAGCGTCTTTCTCTATGCTGTTATTTATTAGCTAGTGGCTATTCCTGTTAAACAGACTTCTTGCTGCACAGAGCAGGGCTATCTGCAGGTTTTGCTTTTAAAGTGTAGTACTGGGCAGCTAGAAACAACCAGGTTCTCTTGAGCTCCTTATGGCTTATTTCTTATTGCAAGAAGCTTTATGACATCTTTGTTTCTAAAAAGGACTAGGTTAAAAGAAATATTGTTTGGATGATGAAGTCACTATTCATTTTATTATTAAAAAGCAGGAAACAAGAAAGCAACACTCTATAAATAAACCACTAAAACATTATAGCAGGTTTTGAAATCTCAAAAAATAGTCTTTCATGTGAATGTTACAAAGGATAATAAATTCAATTTTCATTCATCTGAATATTATACATAAAGTGCAAATGTTCTATTTATCAGCCTGGTTAGAACATGACTAATAATTAACTGAGATATTAGATTCTTAATATTGCTGTCTAATAAACAAGAATTCTCTCTTACCTTTCTTTATGCTATTTTCTATGAAGCTGAAAGAAAATACATTTTGGTATAGTTATCCTTATTCACTCCCCCAATCTCTTCTTAAAAAGCTTATCACTATTTCAGAGAAATTGCTGAAAAATTGAATGCTTAGAAAAATAAGAGGAGATTTATGTCAGGAAGAGATAAGTTGCCCCCAGGTCTGTGCACCTCATTTCTACAGGGATTTTTTTAGAAGAAAACCCACAGGTAGCCTGACCATATCTGTAAAATGTCACATTCTTAAGATAGTACCTTCTTTTTAAAAAAGTTTGCCATATTGTTAGCATCTCAGAAGGGTTTTTTTGTTACCTTTTAGTTTGGTTTGCTTTGTGGTTTTTCCCTGCCCTATGGATAATCTCAAGAGGGAACCCTGGTGTTAAACTGAGGAACTACAGATGATTTGCGTTGCTTTTATATGTGGCTTTTTCTATGCTCCTCAGAATGTATTATGTTGTAGGTGCGGTTTGTTCTGTGCATCTCTAGCTGATGCTGTATGCATGACATGACCTCACACGAACAACGTTTCTAAAGGTTTCTGAAGGACTCACTGCAGCTTGACCATAGAAATCAGCACAGATTAGGCCATTTGAGCCACTCAAACAAACTGTATTTACTGCCTGAGAGATCTCTTATGCCTGCCAGGAAATTGCTTCAGGGATGTACTTCTGGCTTGTTTGCAATATGCCAAACCCACTCTTCAGACCTTTACGAAGTGAAATGTTCACTCTTATCCTATCCCACTTTCCTTTTTCTCTAGAAAGTAAAGGTCCTTAAAAGCAATTGCAAGGATCTAACTGGTCAACTTCTTTCTTTTCTAGAACTGAATTAACCACTCCTTACCTTATTTCACTGTGATGCAACAAGAAGTATATAATTGCTTTCTTTTTCGAGGAAAAGATTGTTGTACAAAAGTTCATCAAGCCGAAATGCCAGATTTCAGACAGAGGGGAAGGTTCTAGTTTCTTATATGTTCTATGCTGTTTTTTTTTTTCCTGCTTGGCATAGTCCTGATAAAGTAAATTACACTGCAAGTTTAATGCACCTGGGAGAATTCACCTAGGCTTGGAACCACAACAAACTGCTCCAGGGATGTACTTTAAATGTATTAAATTTCTCTATAAAAGAAGATTATTTTCTTCTTTTACTAATTAATGTAACATTGTGTCCTTTACTAAAGTGATATTTTTTCCATATGCTGTCCTTCTTTTAAACCAATTTTGTTACCTCCTGTGACAGCAGCCAATGTGTCTTGCAGTAAATGCTAAATTTGTTATGCCAGAAGGCATGATAAATATGACAAAACAAGTACTTGTTACTGGATATACAAATTATTTTATTTAAAACATTATTTTACAGTGTAACAAATCTTCTCTGCCAAATACGTTTTTCATAAAATTTGCCCATGTTTTCTATCACAAGGAACTTTCCTAAACTTTCACAGTTCTGTGTTCATAAGAAGCAGGAATAATCACTGAAGCAGAGACCATAGCGTAACCTTTTCTCCTTCAATGTACCTGAGAGCAGCACAAGGCTTGCTCCTTCTTGTCCTAGCACTCCCTTTCTGCCTCTCTTCTGGGCATCCCCAGCATGTCCCTGGCACAGCACTGGCTCTCATATGGGAGTGACAGGAGACACAGAGCCAGGGCATGCCATGGGCACTGGGACTTTACTTCTGGGTGCTAGTTACTGGATTAATTTTGTTTCAAAGGAAAAATGAAGTCTCTATCACTCTTCAGAGAGATAAAACAGGTTGGATTTGATCCAGGCATTGTGCTGAGCTTGGTGCCCCTGAAGCCTCATATACCTGCGGATGTCAGAGGAAAGCTTGGCACTTCTCTCCCCAGGGCAGCAAAGGAGAGTAGGATATGGATCTAACCTAGAGTTTCCAATCATGGCTATAGATGTGGATCCCTGGTGAACACTTATGCTTTATGGGGAGTCATTCAATGAACTGCAGCTACTTAAAAAAGTACCTGCTGGTGCAAGCACTTAGTAAATCATACTAAAATTATTATGTAATTAGTAACAAGGGCAAGGGAGATTAATTAGAAGCATGGAAAATTATTTAGGTGTTAGGCCTGACAAAGTGTCTCCCTGAGTACTCACAGCAGTAGCCAGAGCAGTCTCAGAACTATTAGCAATGATTTCTGAAGGTGCTTAGGAGACAGTCCTAAGGAATGGAAAAAGGCAAAGATAAAATCCTTCTCAAAGAGGAAAAAAGTGTATCTATCTAAGGAACTAGTGATATTCAACCTAACTTCAGTACCCCAAAGATAGTGGAATAAATCATCAAATAATCTATGAATTCGTTAACACCAAGAGGGTAATAAGAACCATTTAACATGCATTTGTCAAAATCAAGTTGTGCTCATGCAGTAAGATTTCCTTCTTTGACAAAATAATTGTTTAAGTGGATGAGTGGGAAGCATGAAATGTGACATGTCTTTATTATAGCTTTTGACACAGACCAACATGCCATCCTCACAATCAAGCTAGAGAAGTATATTCTAGATAAAACTGCTGTACAGAAGGTTGAATAAAGAATAGTTCAAAGTCTGCTTTCTATCAAAAGGAGATTAAATGGATTCTTCCAGAGATCTGTCCTATGTCTTAAATTCTTCAATATTTTCACTAAGGTGAAAAATTATACAGGGAATATATTGGCAAAATTAATGTATGACACCAAATAGAAACTTCTCTGTATAACAGAATTAAAATTTAAAATTATCTTAACAAGCTTGAGAAATCATCTGGAAGAAAGAAGTTGATATACGATGTGTTATGTGTGAGGTACATCACGTGAGAGAGGAAAAGATCGAACGTATAAATGCAAAATGTGGAGTTAAAAGCTAAAAATTACTTTAGGAAAGGATTAGAAATGTATTGTAAATCACAGTGCTGCTTCTAAAAAGTCATATTTCTTTCTGGTATATATCAAATGTGCTTTTATAACAATTTTACTATATCTGGGACTATATTTCTACTATGTGTATTGATCAAGGCCTCTATTTTTAAGCACTACATGTACATTCATGCATTGGGCAAAATTAATACACCAGCCCTGGAAAGGGCTGAGAAGCAGAAATTCATGAGAAAGAAAATTTGACCAAGAATGACACAAACAGCTTTAGACAAAGGAAAGACTGCCTGGGGTCACAGATTGACTGCTAGGGCTGTAGGCTGCTCACTTTGCCTACACAGAAGAGAGATGTCACCTGTTACAGCAGCAAACGTCATTCAAACTGTGGATTCCCTTTGCACAGTTTTCTACAGATGTTGCTTTTTAGTCCTTCTCCCTTCTATTCCCGTCCCTCTGCCCTGCTAGGAGAAGAGTTGATCTCCATGATTTTTACCTTCTCTCTGCAGCTCTGCCATATCCCCCTCCCTCAGCTCTTAGAAACATTAATGCTTTCCCTGCCTCTTTTCCCTATCCACACTTCTATAATTCCTTTTCCTATCCCCCCAATCACTGTAGTTCTAACTCCAGTGCAAATAGTAAGTGAGAAAAAGATCAAGATGAGACTTAAAAGACTGTAGGTAAAGAACGGGAGATCAAAAAGAGTTGTATAGTAGAAGGAAGAGAAAGAAATGTAAACAACAATCAAAACCACGGTAAGAAAGCAGAGAAGAGGAACAGGTAGTGAGATTATTTGGAAGACGAAGGCGGAAAAAGGTGAAGGAGTCAGATGGTGACAGCATACTTTCCTTCAGAGCCGGCCACTGGATTCAGCATTTCCAGGGCTCATCCCTCCTCTTTCTAGTAAAATCCAACATAACCTGCTAGCAAATTGTTTCTTTTCCTTCTTTCTAAGAATAAAGTGGCACGAAGACTACCATTATTATTCCCATCACTTCCCCTAGTTGAAAACTCAAGGGTCTGCTCTGTGTCATTCCAACAGGCAGAATTTTTGATTTTTCACCTAATTTTAAAGTAGGAGGAGGTGCATTTTAAAAAGTTATTGGAAGATGCTAAAAATGTCTTTTGCGAATTGGAAAATCAAGGACTCTGGTTAAAAAGAAGCAAAGATAAAGAAATCTCATCATAGGCACCTTGCTACAGTTTCTTTAACTGCTTGTTAACCAATCATTAACTTGCCTCTTAAACACTGTGTATTTTCTTCATGTAAGCTGGTTTCCCTTATACAGCTGCTGTCTGAAGGCAGAGGGAGAATAACAGAGCTCTTATTTAACCTTTTGCTCCTAACTACTATTATAGTCTTCCCAATTTACATAGCCACCGTTCACAGTCACACTTAAAATATATCCCACAGAGACTCTCCCTCTGTGTGAGAACATGCCTGAGATTAAGGACATGAGAGCTCAGGGGAAAATAGGCTCCGATAGTCAAGAAACTAGAGGTTTATTATTATCTAATGTATTTTCATACAGTCAGATACTTAGTCCATTTTTTTCTCCCATCTTTTGTATAAACGTTCTGTGGCACTCCACCTCTTCTTATCAAGGGATTTAAGAGGGTTAAGGGACATTCAGATGATCTGCATGTTATCTCCATCAAAGGATATTCCCATTTCTGTAAATGCCAAGGTCTCTCTCCATATATTTTTCTTCTGTAATATCAGATGCTGTTATGACTAACAGCAAAGGAGAAAGTTGCAAAAAATGTAATTTCCTACCCAAGAATGATTATGTTGAAGCAAGCAGAGTTTAGAGGAAGAAATGGTGTCTGTTATTAGCCTGATTGACAAAACTGGAAAAATCAGCTATGTTTTAGGTCTATCAACCTCTGAACTATGCTAATTCTTCTTCTACAAGATATTAGCAGCCTAAAACCTTGAACATATAATACATTAAAGCATTGCTCAATTTGACACTGTTTTTGCTGGAAAACATTGAATAAATCTTCAGGATAATCTCCCAAGACAGAAGATATATCAAGACAATTTAACAGCTCTTGTCTTTAATTTGAAGTATTCTTTATCCTAAAAGCTAGAGTTTATTTAAGGATACACTTCAGGTTTCCTAGTTTCAGTGGAACCAAAACTCTTCCTCTGTTGACTTCCTGAATACATTAAATACTCTTCTAAACTAGAGACTCTGGATGTCTCTGCAGTCCTCTATAACTCAAGTTTTCACCAGATATACATACCAAAACAGTGAAACAGCTGGAGCATTCTGATGTGTCATAAGAAACTTCAATTAAAACAGATATCCAGGCAAGATTAAATTTGTAGTGCTTTAGGACTAGCACCGCCAACACAGAATTCAAAGAAAACCACTCTGGTTTATACCCTTTCTGTCAGAAAGATTGGCTGAAAAACTCTAGGAGAAGAAAGAAAGAAAATAAAACCCAACAAAACCACCCTCGCATTTTCTTTTATCTGTCCCATAGAGACTTAATCTTCATAAGGACTATGAAATGTAAGCATTTACAGTCAGCTCTCTTTGAGGCATCTCTGTGTATATGGAGACTAATGTTCTGGGTCCTATCACATTGTGTAGGATGAAGACACACACACAAAGTGGGAAAGTTAGTTGCACTGGGCAGCTGTGCAAGGTACCTGTGAGTTAAGTTCGGCGTGGTGTTGCTCATCCTGCATAGAATCGTCCTGCATAGAAGAAGGGATTCCTGCAGCCATCCTGGGCTTTGTTCTGAAGGAAGGTGACTGGTTGGTTGACTCGAGAATAGACCACAGGACTGAGATCACGTTTATACCGATGATCAAGAAATCTACTTCCAGGTTCACTTCAAAGCACTAATGTCTTTCGAAGTAGAAGAAAACCAGGTTATAAATGAAGCAAATAGGAGCACAACTCAAGGCGCTGGACTTACCTGCAACTTTTAATACACTTTGCTTCAATAATTTGAATAATGCCAAAGGCCTTCTTCACACAAAGTTTCAATTAGAATAGTAATTGAAGAAAGTACTGTTGCATTGTTTTGCTTTTCAAGCAGAAAATGACTATTTAGATGTGCCTGATGTCTTTTTCCTGGGATATCTTACATTTCACAGTTGTCTAGCATGGAATGACACCACTCTCTCAGACCAGAACTATTGAAAAGTATTTAAACTAAATCCATTCATATGCAATTTCCAACAATAAATAGAGAGCTTAAGATATATGCTTATACAATTCAAACTTCAAGGAAATAAATGAGGAACAACTATTAGCAAGTAGAAGCTTTGGCTATATTGTTAAAGAAAAAATGCTGATACATGCCAAGGTATGTCACAGTATGTGTTATAATCTCATACCAGGCCACCTCTTGCCAAGTGACTATGGTTTCGTACTGAATGGGTTGGATATTAAAACACTGAATTTGGAAATATTTTTATTATATCAGCATTATTTACACATATGAATTATGGGGTAATGGGTTTTAACTTAAAGAGGAGAAGTTCAGGTTAGATATAAGGAAGAAGTTCTTTGCTGTGAGGGTGGTGAGGCACTGGAACAGGTTGCCTGAAGAAGTGGTAAATGCTCCATTCCTGGCAGTGTTCAAAGTCAGGTTAGACAGAGCCTTGGGACATGGCCTAGGGTGGGGCATCCCTGCCCATGGCAGGGAACTAAATGATCTTAAGGTGCTTTCCAACCCAAACCATTCTATGAATCTATGATTCTATGAAATCAGACAACCAACATGCAAGCAGGTTAATTGCTGCTCCCAGGATGTTTAGCACAGGACCAGCTTTTAGTTCTCAGACGCTGGAGCTCTGTTTAGAGACAAAACATGAGAGACTTTGCAAACTCCACGAAATTTGCCAATGTGCTAAAAAAACTAGAACAGAGAAAACTTCATCTACAACTATGCTAGCTTGTGATGCTTGTCACACCAGCATCTAAAAATGGAGACATTTCCCAAAGCTTTATTAAATTCTGTATTGGATCACTGAAACAAAGCACTTTTCCATTGAGGAAACAGGCCTTTTTGGAATCATTTTTATTGCCTGAAGTGCTCTTCTACTTAATACTGCCTAGTTTCCTCCTTATAGACATATTCCTTCCTGCTCTTCTCCAGCCCTTGGGCAAGGAAGTTTGCATTTATTTAAAGGATCTTCACTAGCCTTCTTTTTAAACCACATCTTTGATCAGAAGTCACCCTCAGGTACAGATAGCAATGAAGTATGGAGTGCTGCAAACCCTTCCGGTATCCTTTCTTGCAGGAAATTTAAAGAAAGAATTCAAAGATCTCTTTGTAGACATCCAATTTTATCCTGTACAGTAAAATTCTGAGTGAGCAATGAAATAAATCTGACATGGGTTTCTTGTGTTTGAAGCTTGCAGAAGTGTGAAATCAAATGATGAACACTGTCTATCTCATTAGTTCCTTTCCTTGCATAACAATTGCAGGTGACAACTTTGGCTAGTAAATTTGAAACTATGTCCTTGTCTGACTTTCAATCAGTTATTACATAAAAGCTAAAAAAGTAATTTAGTAGAAAGTTAAGTGTCATTCCCTTACAACATTGCAGCAATTTAAATATCTTTTAGCTTCAATAAGCGTATGTTTACCAAGCAAAATATCTCACACAGAAAAGAGAAAGATGCTGGCCCAAGAAAAGACTAAAGTCCAATGCAGATTTCATGGTGCAAAAGATGTACTGAGCCATGAATGGAAGAAAATATGAAAATTATGCCCAATAGAATTTTTCCGTATCCTAAAGTCTGCTTTGAATTTGAAACAAAGAGGCATTGAATTTGAAACAAAGAGGCATTGAAAGCAAGAGGAGTACACTTGGAGGGCCAAGATCAGAGTAGTAGCCCAACTCCATACATTTTGCTGACATCCTGTCATTTCGCTAATACTTAAAACAGAAGTTTTCAGGAAAGAATGTCCCTCATACTCTCATTTCTTATTGTGTAGAATCCAAAAGCTGTGTATCTATTATTGCAGTTATTAAAGAAAACCTTGCAGAGTCAGGAAGCAGAGACTTTTCAGATAAGTTTTATTTGGCACCTGTAATAATGGAAATCTCATTTGTAGCCCACCATCATCTCAGCCATCACACACCAATGCTTAGAGCAATGGTCTGTACTGGCTGTGATAAAACACACTTTAGAAATAGCTCTTCAAGCATGGTCAGATACAAGAGAATCAAATGTGGCACACCACGTGTATTATATTATCATCAGAAGGCATGCATGACATACTCCTAATCTTTCAGTCTCAGGTGACTTGAGAGGCAATGTGAATTACATGTTCAAGCATTTATTTTTTTTTTCTAACTAGACTTACCAGATGATAATCATAACTTGTTTTAAGTCAAAATCCATTGCATAACTGATTTGCAGTGCTAGACAGATTTTAGGTCCAGCCTATTACTTTATTCTGTACTCTTTGTCAACAAAAACTTTTGCTGGTTTAGTTAAATGCTAATCCTACTGCTGCAAGACTCAAGAGACAACTCTTTTCCAGCAACTTGATGGGTAGATTTTGCATCTGGAATATTATCTGTGGCTTTGACACAGCAATATTTCCCTGCTTCATTTGAGCATATTTTTATGCTCAGTTCAGCTTGAAGATTTAACGCATCATCATCTGGCATCCATATGCAAATATAGATTCGAAATACTCTCAAAAACATTCATATGAAAAAGGAAAAGTTATTATGCGGATGGATTAAGAAAGAGGCATACACAGAGTTACTGACCCTGTAGCCTTAAAACACAACCCTGTGATTTCCTCCAAGCTGTGGAGCCTTCCCGTGCTCCCAGAAAAGCTCATAGGGAGCCTGGAAATCCACAGACCTGTCTAATTCTGCCCTTCCTTTGCTTCAAGTGTCAAACTTCCCTCACAGTACACCAGCTTTCACATGTTACGGATTGCAAAGAGGCTTCTGAGAAGAAATAATTTTTAAGACATGTCTGAGAAGGGGAAAAAAAAAAAGTGCTTGAAAATTCTAGTGAAATACATGTTCCTAGTCAAACTGATTTGTATAACAGTCTTATTCATTCTAGCTTCATCCTTCCTCATACATTAGTGTTCATCACCTTAATCTCTTCTTGCACTACGTACAAAATTAGGCAAACGCATTGTTTGTTGGGTTTTTTTTTTATAATATTGTTACAATTTATACTCATACATTAGTGTTCATCACCTTAATCTCTTCTTGCACTATGTACAAAATTAGGCAAACGCATTGTTTGTTGTTTTTTTTTATAATATTGTTACAATTTATAATACATTTTATTGAAATCAGAGAATGTTTTGAGCAATTGTAAAGAACAACTTCAATATACATGCGCACACAGGTGTGCATGTACTTACCTGTGAATTACTTCACTTTGAATTCCACAAATCAGATGCAACATAATACAAAACAGACAATAAAATAAAGATATTCAGACATGTTCCCTGTTGGCATCACTCTGACCTTCTTGTCTGTATTTTAGCAGAAATCTGAGAACAGCAGCAAAGTTTTATTACTGCGGCAATCATAAGGGACACTGTATAGGTGTTTGCTAGCCCTGTGTTCAGTCACTCACATCTCACCTGCCATTGCAGTTAAAAAACTGTTTCCTGCAGGGTTCACTTCTCCAAGCACAGCAAAGGCTCCTCCAGTCCACAGGCAGATGTCCAAGTAAACACAGTGCCTGTAACCTGAAGACGGGCCATCCGTTCTCTAATACTATCAGGATAAAAAGTTGCTGCAGTATTTCAGATTTCTCTGTGCCTCTCTGTTGCCCATTGTCAGCATTCTCTTTCCACTGTGAAACCATGTCTGTGCCTTCATTTTTATATGATCATTTGGACCAAAATAAATTGAGGACTTTTCTCCTTTGTTTTTTTATTTCTCAAGAAGCAGCACAAAATTTTTCTTTAACTGGCATTTTGAAGGTGGCATGCTCACTTTCAGCCCATCTTTTCTTCCCACTCCCAGAGTACAGCTGTCACTATAAAGCTACATATTGCCTAAGCACAAGGAAAACCAGAGCTTCAATGCTTGCACATGAAGGGTAAGTCTCTAAGCAATATAACTCTGTGTCAGGGACAGATACCAAAGCAAACTTGTAATAGATTAACATGAGTATTGAAAACAACATTGCCTCCATATTCCAGGCTGTATTATTTATAGCCAACACTGTTATACAGCTTTCAGAACTCAAGCCAGCATCTGAGAGCTGCTATCTGCACATGGGACAGTGTTGAACTGACATCCTCCAGCTCAGTCATCAGTGGAGTCTAAAGCTAATCCCACAGAGACAGTGACTTGAATACTAGTCCCTTATATGCAAAGACGAAGTTTCTCTGCATCACCATTTTCACTGGTTAATACTCCAGTCATGGAACCCTGAGCACTTTCTATTCTCTTTACTTCCCTGGTAGCTGTAGAATAGGTGGGCTGTCCAGCATCCTGATGAGTGGCTCAACAGATCCCCATTAACAGTCCTCACATATCTGCAGAGACAATTTGGATGAACTGTAGCATCCCAAGTTTCATCAGCACAGCCATCATTTTCTCCATTGTTGTACCCAATATCCGCATTATCTCATCTTTCGAGAAAATGCTGTCCATTCTGCAAGCAGTGGTTTCCAGACTAGAGCATTAGATTACAGGTTTTTTGAGACAAGCTCTAGGAACTTCAAGGACTTTCTATATCAAAGCATTCTGGTTTTTTTATTCCACAACAGACACAGTTGTTTCTTGTAGTATTTTCTGAATCTTTGCAAAAGGAAAAGACTGCACATAATGGTAGTGGGTATCAGCCATAACCTTGCGAGAACAGAGTCTGTCACAATCTTGAAACTATTTTCTCAGCTCACAACTTTGTTTTGATTAGTAAGTTTTCATTATGCCTGCGGAATTCTCTTTCTGGAAGAGGAAGAGGTAATTGTGAATTACTTATTTAAAATGCACTAGTTAAAGTTCACAAGCTGTTGAAGAGTAAAACCAAAATAAAAAAGGAAAATAGAATGTTTATAGTAAAATAACATTGGTTACTTCCTGCTGCATCAGCATTTTTACTGGGAATGACTGTCAAGGGTTTATAATTCATTTGCCACCTTTCTTTCTGTCCTGAGACAATATCCTAGGAAAAAGCTTTTCAATTTATCTGAATATTTAAACAAAACCACACATTTCAGATGTCTTTGTCAGTCAGCTCACTGTGAAAGCCATTGTAAAATAAATACAATATTAAAAATGGATGTACTTAAAATCTACTCAACAGTTTGATGACATGCTTTAGTCATTTATACAAAGACACAGGAACCCCATTATTTTATGTCACTTTGGAAAGTAAGGCTTGCAGAAAACCAGAATTTTTCTGATATTTTAGTCTTGCATTTATCAGAACTGTTTTACCATAACTGGGAAAAATACTATAGACTGGAACAGTTAACAACCATGTTAGCTATGGGTTAGCAATTGGCACATGGCAGCTGTTCCAGCAGATTCTACACCAGAGCCATGTTAGTGCCTCACTAACAGTAGCACACCGTCACTGTCAGGCTATATCATCTGTGGCTGCATTACACTCACTTGTGACATGACTAGAGACAGTCAATGTTTTTCATTATAAATGCCAGCAACTTCTTTGCAAGTTAATGTAACGTATTTCTGGCATGCTGCCCTCCTTCTGAGGCAATTTTACATTTTCTGGACTGTGGTTTTCTGAACTTCCTTTTATGACAGTTGCACTGGTTTACAGAAGCAAGGACAATTGTAATTGTCTAATTGGAAAAGTACATCTAAATTCATTACCCTTTGCTATATCAGCTAGGAAGTAAACTAGAAATTAGTTAAGATTTGTACTTTGATTCAGAGAACAGCTGATTTTTTCCACTTTTAGAAGCCAATCACTTTAAGACTGGTTGTTTACAGAAGCACATTCACCTTGTGCTAGACAGTATTCTTAGGCTGCATTTCTAAGGTTGCTTTGAACTTTTGTCATATAGTTGTAATTTATCAAATGAATATAAAAACCCCTATACTTCAAAAGTATTACACTTTATAGAGGGAATAAAGTTAGGACCTAATGGAGTTGTATGTTTTAAATCTTCCTTCTACGGTCATTAAATAAGACCTTCCCAATTTATAATCTTCGTTTGGATTCTAAAACCCAAGGTTAGAGCAAAAGTTTTTCAAAAAAGTTTGTTGTGGGATATATCCATATTGACAGGCACTGTAGGCAAATGCCTCTCCAGTGAAGAGGCTAAGCACAGCATCATGACAGCAGCGCTCCTCAGCAGAGCAGTCAAACTTTCACCCCAGCAGCACCCTTTCTCTCTGGCCCAGGTCCAATGGGCACACTACATGTCAACCCTGCACAGCCGTGCCTTTGACATGGCAGCCATGCTTCCACTCCTGGTCCAGAATTATGTGCAGACAAACCATACAGTATGTATGCAGTAAATCCAAGATGGCATGGAAACATATATGCTGACAGTATTTTTGCCATACTTTGTTATTGTTCTTTGGCTCCTGCTTTAATCTGGCTGACTTCTCAGAGAAACTCACCAGGAGAATTTGCACAGCTCACTTGCCTGCCCTGCTGCAGGGACAATAGCTTCCAGGCAGCAGCACAAACCTTTCAAAATAACACAACAATTTCTGCTTTGGCCATCTGTCCATGGAATCAGATTACAGCGATTTTAGAGAAAATAATTCTTTGCCTTAATTTTGTTATTATTGTTATTCATTCCATATTCCCTCTCCTGAGCCAGAGACAACATGATAGGTCAGATTTCTCATACATCTATGGGTTTCAAAACCAAAAACATGCTTTCTCTGAGCCATCAAAAAAGGCTTTACTCCATAAGCTAAGAGTGTAATTATAAATCCACATCCCACAGAAATGTTCCCCACCAGCTACCACTGTCAATAGTAAATAATTCACATGGAGAGACTCTAATGGCAAACACTCCACCTAAAAGCTCTTCACAGCAGCCAGCAGGATAACAGCATAATTCAAGCCCAGAAGTGAGGAATGTTTGACTCTCATGCGATTTTCCCACTGACAAAGTGCAAACAAAATTCCATGTGGCTTTCTGCTAGAGGAAATGTGCTCAGTGGAATAGAATTGTAAGGGTGCAGGCAAGATGTTTAAATGCAAATATATTACAGACTGCTAAAATGAGGTCTGTCTAGCACTGCGCTATATGATGCTTTCTTGAACAAAGCTGGGGAATGTTTTATGAATGAAAATACCGCTTCCCTCGCATTAGGGACTGTGTATGAGTATCTGGCATGGTTCTACTGAGTAGAAGTGCTGCAAGGATCTTATCCCTGTTTTTTCACCCTTTCAGCATCCCCACAGTGCAAGATAGGAGCCCTGTGCTGAGCCAGATGATGAAGACATGCAAGGAACCAGCCCTGCATATCTGAAACTTGCCTCATCCTGCAGAGTGCATTACATGGACAGGAGAAGAATTGAGAAGAAATGGAAATGGAGTAAAAAGACCTGTTTTTAAGAAGCAGCAGTGAAAGCAAATGCAATCAAAAGTAAAGCTTGTGTTTAGCACTGACCCATTGCCTAGTCCCGTTGTAGTGACGCTGCACCCCAGGCAAGTGGACAGCCAGTGCTTGCAATCCAGCTGTCTTCCCAGTGCGTCAGGTTAGGTACAGAGTGCCAGGACAGGTGTAGCACAAAACTGTAAGTACCCCATGGCAAAGGAACAAGTCACTGTTATT
>NW_009929739.1:0-3156 GCF_000696875.1 Nestor notabilis | reverse complement strand
AGGAAGTGTTTGGTATTCAGTGCTGGAAAAAGTCAGGACCTTAATCTGTCTGCCTCAGATTAAAACTTTGTTTCTAAACTCTCCTTTATTATAAGCTTTGGCATCTTTGCTATTTTCTGTTTGAAAGAACCCCGATTGTAGAAGGCACATCTGAGAAAAAAAACCAACAAATGTAAATTGAACACAGTGAAAAAGCTTAAGGCAATAACAAACAAAAAATACTCTTTTAAAGACAAAAAAACATTCCCTACAAAATTGCTTATTACATTGCCTTAGTCTCACCAATATCTGTCATGCTATTTCATTAATGTTCTCCAGATGAAGTTGTACAATCAGCAGAAAATCATTAAAGAGACAAAGTATTGCTACGTTAAATAGCTTACTTGCTCTTCCTGCTTGTCTCCAAGCTATAGTTTTTTATCTTTTTCCATTCCTGAAGACTGATCTGTGATCAAATTTCTTGTCAGTAAAATGTATTAAAATGAGAAAAGACAATATTTTTAATTTTTTAATTTGTTATTCTTAAAAAAGTCATAATGGCAATAGGGAAATTGAGTAGTATATATTATTTGCATGATACTTGGAGCTATGAAAAATAAATTATTCCTGTTATATAGTCCTTCCTGCCCAAACCTAATGTTATTAAAATCACCATGTTGCTGGTAAATTCTTAAGGAACAATTCAAAAACCTTAACTAAACTTGTCTTATGAATAATATAATAGCTCTAATTTGATGGTAGAATATTTAAAATTACACTGAATTCAAGCTGAAGGAAAAAAGAGGAGCAAGAGTGCATCAGCGTCATCTGTGCATGCAATATTAATGGAAAACTGTGTATTTAAAATAAGCTGGGCAAATGACACTGTGACTTACTCTACATTTTCTAGAAGAAGTTTGCATACACGCTAAAAATGGATACCAAGTAGAAGGATCAACAATATTTCGAAGCATACTTGGTTTTAGTATGTCCTCAAGTTGCTTATAATGAAGAAATCAAAAATAGAAACATATGGTTTGTCACAGGACATTTGTTTGTGCATGCGGTGATTCAGTCCTCAGAAACAATTCTGTCTTTAAATACAAGCTTCCATGCTCTTCTTCCAAGGGATGTCTGTCTCATTCTTTGCACATGAGGAGGAGCGTCCTGGGAATAAATGCAGTGAATAAAGATATTGTCCACGGCAGTGTTTTCAAAGCTTGCTTGCTTTTTTTTTTTTTAAATAACCAGAACCCCAAAACCATTCTGAAACAAATCAAGTTTCACCCATCATTTGTTTAGTTTCTTGCTTCTGTGCATGAACGTGTACATATCGTAAAAGAGCTGCAGTCATTCAATGACCAGCTTTCTGGTACAGACCACAAACTGGGAAATAGTGGTCTTGTTGTCTCACATGTGGCAAGTGTTTCTACTGGAGATTTTAAATTTAAATACTCAGATTTATGCTTCTCATTTAAACACTATTAATATAAGTAAACAGTATTTTCCATCTGTCTTTTTTTTTTTTAATGGTTGAATTCTGTTGGATTAATCTTTTAGACTATAATCAAAACCTGACTGTACAATATATCCCTGAGTGTAGACTTACAGAAACATCACTAAAATTGAAACCAAAGTCTTACAATGGCAAGTGATGTTGTGAATCTTAACTAAAGGCAGAATAAATATTTCTAGAGAGTGTCACACAATTATAGAAGACATGGTGGCTAGAGCTGAACAAGAACAAATATTATCCTTTTAGAGCTATGGGTGATTGTGACCACTTAGAAATAACACATAGGCCAATTATCTCACCCCATAGCTTTAAGCCTTAGTTACGTGTCTGGTTTAAATTACTAAGCAAATTGTTCCGCCAGAGCACTACACATAATAAAGCCAAAGTCTCTTAGCTTGATTAAGGCACACAGTTGGAAGTTGCATTCGAGTCCTGAACATGAGTGGGTAAGTCTATAGCTGACCTTCATTAGCATGTCTCCTCAGTACCAGCAAATATCCCTTCTTTAAGAGTGTGTGGCAACTTTAATCAGAAAATAAGAGTACTTCAAGAAAAGATCATCTTTGACTGGCAACTGCTAGAATGTTTCAATATGCTCTTAAAGAAGGCGAAGAGCTATGACAGCTGAATTTAATAATCACTGGAAATGCATTCAAATGTGCCATGATGAAAAACTTTGCTTACTGCTCTTTCTTACCTTCTTCTAATGAACATTTTCTGGTGGAGAGGACTCCCATACAGATTTCCTCAGCTGTGGGACAGGGGTGGCTATTTGGGTAAAGCAGAAGATGGCATTGAAGCAATCTTTTTGGATCAATAACTTTGAAGCTTGTGAATACTTTTCCCAGTATCATTCCCTTGCATGGTAGCACTCAGCTCTAGTTCATGCAAAGTACTTTTGAAGAAGAACTCATATAACATTAATAAACATTAGCACATATACTACTAATAAATACCACACAGAGTCCGAGGTGGTGAGTGATGATACAGTGGAGGGAGAGCATCCTGGGTATTGAACTCAACTGTGGTTTTTTCCCCACCTTCCTTCTTCATGGAACAAAAGTTCTAGTGCAATTCCACTTATGGTTCTTTTCTTTGGTCCACTTCAAATGGTATCATCTGTTTCTCTGAGAAGCATGAAAGGTAGAATTTAATACAGCAAATATTTTCATGTCATTCCTGGAAGTAGACCTACAGTTTTATGATCAGTCCTGATGCTTCTGAATAGTGAGCAAAAATTATTTCCTTAAAATGAAAAATACGCATACACGGGGGAAGGGCAGGAAGAAAAAAAAACCAAAAAGATGTGTACAGCTATTTCACAGCAAACAAAACAGACCAACCCAAATAGCTTTCATCCATCTTTAGTCAGTGTAAATGCTCCAAGGTGGAAAGGAATTGTTAGTTTGGGATGTTTTTCTGTACACTGAAAGGCACTACATTTGGAAACTCACCAATGTGGAGAATGGATTTTTTTCTGCTTGAGAAAGAACTTAATCAAGAAGAATTCTGATTTGGAGATGAAATAAGATGTCTCTTGATTTACCAAGCTAAAATGAGATGGGTAAGGGATTGCCTACCTAGCAATACTAGCAGCTAAACATTTAATCTCCACACTGAGATTTGGCAAATGGGACTTGATTCAAGAAATATAATATAAA